>NW_028119646.1:0-10000 GCF_965119305.1 Pelophylax lessonae
TGGATGGAACAGTTGTGTTATCTTGATATGGTTTGTCAGTCGTATCGTCTGTGAGAAGATTTATTTACACATTTTTTTACAATAAATGGGTATTGAGATAATGTGCTAGGCAGGTACCCTTTTTTTTTCTTGTGTTTTTATAGTTTCTATTGGGACACCCCCACTCTGCCAAATGGATGTGTGCCAAGTACTGGCATTAGACCACCACACGCTGGAGATGTTATATTTTGTCCTTTCAAATAGGGGTCAGATTAGGGTATCCCTGGTTAGCTAGGTTGACCTGAGCAGTTTTAATAAGAGGAAGACTATGCAAAAATTCCTGGGCAATGGTGGCCAAAGTTTGCCTCACAATGAGAATAAAGTTACATATTTTATTCCTTGAAATCAAAAGGAGGCACAAGGTGATGATTCACAGATGGCCTGTAGGAACACAGAACTGATGTGAGTACAAGTTAATTTAAAATAATAAAGGATAAAGCATGTTATCCTTGCTAGAGTTTAGTTTATGGTAAAGGTAAAGACGCGGTTCTGGGCCTAGGCTGCTGCCTCTCTGCTCAGGATAGTCAAATCGCTCAGCTGATGAACAACATCTGGGTGTGTGGTTATAAGCCCCTAGTACAAACTTCCGTCTATTTTGAAATCCGTTTAAAATCTTTATTTGTTAGGGACATATGATACAACCAACGCATTTTGGTGGGGGACTTTCCTCTTTAAGATTTATAGAACAATTTGCAATACACTCAGTTGGAAATACTATAGATCCGGTCTTGAGGCTGGGTTGTCCTAAAAGCATGCTGACCCTGATTCAGTTTAAGGCTTTCTATATTATTTAATACTGAATGTATTATTAATCGTTATGCAAGCCCCAAGGAAGGGGAAGTCCTTTACCACAAAAAGCACTGGCTGTATCTGATGTTTCAAACAAATAAAGCTTTTAAGCAAATTTCAAGTGAGACAGAAGTTTGTACTAGGTGCTCCTAGCCAAGCACCCAGAATTTACAGATGGGCAGAGAACCAGGCACAATCAGCAAACCTATACGCTATTCAAAGTAGGCCATATGGCAGATATAAAAACAGGCTGGGAATCTGTAAATTGCACTGGGAAAACAGGAAGGTGATTGGCTACTCCAGGTCACAATTACATTAGCCTGTAGTTTTTGTAAACCAGTGACAATATGGGGTGGATTTACTGAAGGCAAATTGACTGTGCACCTTGCAAGTGCAGTTACAGTTTTTTTTTCCCCAGAGCTTAGTGAATGTGGTGAAGCTGCATTTTGTAAAGAATACCCAATCAGGTGCAAGGAAAAAAATGAATTTTTGCTTGTACATGATAAGATGATGGAAATTAACAGAGCTTTACCACATTCATAAAGCTCAGGGGAAAATCAGTGCAACTGCACTTGCAAAGTTCAGAGTCTATTTGTCTTTAGTAAATCCACCATCCTGTGTTGTTTTTTTTGGCCAGATGATCCAGCCCCTAGCATACACTTACCTGGAGTCACATAGACACTCTGATGGGGATTGTTAGCTGCCACAAATCCGTATTCTAGCAGAAGTCGCTGATTATCATGGGGTCCATAGCAAATAAACACTTGGTCATACTTCCTATACTGCACTTTAGTCCTAATCTCATAATGTCGAGTCTCCTCATTAAATGCGGCTTCCACCTGAATGGAACAAATTATAGAAAGTAAATGAAGTACCTTTGCCTGTCACAAAAGCTGGACGTTCATCCATAATAGGGAGGTTTGGAAGTTTGCCCTCCTTCTCCCGTAACAGGGTATCATCTCATATGCGAGGCTCAAAAAAAGACTAAGGGCTCGTTCACACGGCCGCTTCGCTTGTCCGCAAATCATCCTATTTTTTTGCAGATGATTTGCGGAGTCAAATGTAAGTCAATGGCATTGCGGATGTCAGCGAAATACCATCCGCTGACATCCGATTTTCTTCCTTTCAGTTCTGTTCCGTTTTTTGGAACGGAACGGAACCCTATTTTTTCATCCGTTCAAAAACCGGAAAGGAAGGAAAATCGGATGTCAGCGGTGTCATCCGCTGACATTCGCAATGCCATAGACTTACATTAGGTCCGCATATCATCCGCAAACGGATGGGATGATATGCAGACATACGGAGTGGATGACACAAATGTCATCCGCTCCGTGAAAAAAAAAAGTCCCGCAGCGGAGAAGAAATCCGGAGCGGCCGTGTGAAAGAAGCCTAACTGTAATGAGCAAAGAATAAGTACTGTAAAGAAAACTGCCACTTTTCAGACCTGTATCTGCCCATGTGTAAGTATAGGTGTCAGTCAAATGGAGTTTGTCCATGCTCTGCACATGTACACATTATAGGTCCAGCCACACTGGCAATGACATCAGCTGAAATCATCTTTATTGTTCCATACAAAGATACAGAAAGTCCACCCAGATACTCCACACTCTAACTTTCACCCAGACAAGGCTTAGTCATAGAGGTCTATGACTAAGCCCTATCTGGGTAAAATGTATTAGCTGACGATCAGGGAGGATCTCTGTGCCTTTTGTACAGAATATTAAAGTTGATTTCAGCTGAGGTCATTGGAGGTAAGGGCAGACTCTTTTTTAAAATGTGCAAAGCCCATGAAATTAGATTTTAGTTTACTGAGTACAGATGATTTCTGGGTGGTCATGGTGCTCTTATATATCATGACTGCTCTTTGAACTTGCATGAAAGGGAACGGTCGCCCTCCCATGACATCATCATTAAAAAAGTGCTCTTTTTGCTTCCTTGAATTAGGAAAGGTGTATAAGGACCTTGTGTGTCTCTGGCTGTGTTTAATGACCCCTAAACAGAAAGCAGGGCAGCGCTCCTGTCTGCTGGATTTAGGACTCACTAAATAGTGAATGTGTTACTGTTCAGATGCTTTGCATTGCGCTCAGCAAAACAGTCAATGAGCACAAAAGGCAGCGGTTGGGGAGTGGGGCACTTTAGCCCCCCAGTCAAAATAGACGTGGTTTGGTACCCTGCAAACACCAGTTTAGATCTATCCTTAAAGTGTGTGATATGCCTACTGGGTAAACCAGAACCAATGGCTGGTATACAAGCTGTTGAAATATGCGGGATCTTACCTGCACACCAGGGCTGTGATTCAGCAGATCTAAGAATGGTGCCAATGCATACACATCCTGTTCAGAAGAAAAGCAGTCTCTCTGTGCATGTTTCATAAACACAGTACGAGTGTTGACTGTGCACCAGGCCCAGCGCACGGCATCATAAGTCAGGATGCTTTTGGCATTCTCCTGAAACAACGACTGCAGTGATCTGAAGAACGACACATGGGAAGAGTAGATCTCCTGAACAATGCTCCTCTGCTGCTTAGCTTTCTGTTTGACAGGTTCTGGAAGGAGCATCACTATTTCTGGATCCCAATAAACTGGGCAGTCATAACTGCTGGGTAATACGTCTAGATATGGTTTCCACAGAGACCGGTCACCCGCGTATCTCTCTGTGACTAAGAAAGTGCACAACGCCAACAAAGGGGAGACAGGAGGGTGCCACCTAAGCATAATGACAAAATATTCAGTAAACATGTAATTATTTGATAATTGCAGCTAAAAATGTACTTTTGAGTAAAGCCATCCATAGTGCTAGAAGGCATAGCAATAGCGGGCAAGAGGAAAGAAAATTTGCTGTACAATGGCAGAAGGGAGGGGGGTAGTAGAGCTCCAGGCTGCAGTGAATCCCGGACCCATTTACAGATTAGGTTTGGAATCAAGGAGCTCCTCAGGCTGCCGCACCCTGCCTTACATTTTGACAGGCTGGATGCTGCACATAGAAAAATAGAAAAAAAAAGGAGCACCTGGTGTCCATAAAATGTGAATTGGAAGGTAGGTTAAAAGGTGTTTATTGAAAGTAGCAACAAGTACATTAAGCCAAAGCATTTCAGGACTCCCCCTTCTTAAGGGCTGTTGCTGCATGCTATTAAATGGGAAAAAGTTAAGAGGCCAGATAAAAAATTTGTGGTTGCAACCACAGCTGTCATTCTGTCAGTCTGCTCTCTGATGCCACGCAAATATATATTCGGCTTGAGAACTTTTTCCCATTTATTAGCATGCAACACAAGCTCTGAAACACGCTGGCTTGATGTACTTGTTGCTACTTTTTCTTTTTCTTTCTTTGAATTTGCATTTTTGTGGACATCGGGAGCTTCTTCCTTCCAACTTTTACAACCATAAGGCCCCGCCAAGAAGGCAGCAGCCCAAACCCCAAAAGTTTTTTTTGCCATTATCAATTACTGGGCACAACCTGCTGGAGAAACCCCTTCCTACTTGCCCAAACAACCACCCACCCATGACCAGGGACTGATCCAGTCAGTCCAGCGTGGTCTCCAGCACAAACGGGATGCTACATGTGTCCCTCCTGGGTGCAGTAAAACACCAGGAGGGACACACAGCTGCTGGATGACCCCATGTGGAAGGTGCCTAAGACTCTTGCAGTAAAGGGATTTAAGAAAGTGTATGGGGGAGATGATGGAAAGAGGGTAAAGCAGAAGAAAAGGCCAAACAATAAACCTACTTTAAAATGATGGTTCCCATTAACCTGCATACGTTTTAAAATAAATTGCTACATAAATGTCTTTTTTTTTAAGTTTTTCTATGCAGACATGTAGCCTTAAAGCTCCGACTCCTCTGAGCAAATGTGCAGCCAGACAACTTATAGAAAAGTGATGTCACGTGTCGGCATTCACTGCTCTAGGAGTTGTGGATGAAGAGAGAGTTCACTCCCATCAGCTGCAGCCGCACATTTACACTGAGGAGGTGGAGCTTTGCACATTGGAAAACTGAAATGTCACATTTTCAAGGATTTTTAAAAAAACAGCAGACCTGCCATTATAATACCAACCTTCTGATATAATCACCAAGGTAGCTTTCCAGGACCGTGTCGGTGGTAAGTAGACAGGACTCTGGCAAGGAAATGATCAGATCTCCTGGCTGAGAAAAGACAAAGAGATTGGATGAGATTGTATAAGCCATCTTAACTTCCTTTGTCAAAGTTTATCAAATAAAAATATCTGTTTGAGGTTCGTCACAATCTTTATTTTTACAGAGCACTCTAAGGGCCCTTTCACACCTAAAATTTTTGCTGTGTTTTTACCTTGCTAAAAAAAATGCAGGAAAAATGTTTCCCTTATGGGACTCTTTACAGCACTGCACTGCAGGTGCAGTGCATCTTTAAAAGTCCTGCTTGCAGAATCTTTGGTGCGTTTTTCAAAATCGCACGAAAAACACAGGTCCCCACTGAAATGAATAGAAAACGCACCAAAAATGTGGCAAAAACACAAAAAAAACACACCTGCTTTGCATTTTTTGTGCATTTTTGAGTCACATGTCCAAGTTTTACAGGTGCATACTGGGTAATAGGCACCCAGAAAATGAGGTGGAAACACATATGCGTTTTTGATGCATTTATTCAGCGGAGTAGTGTGAAAAGGCCCTAATTCCTAATGGCTCTACAACACCATTAAAATGGTATTTTTTTTTCTACCATCACTTTTCTAGAAATGAAAGATGTGTGACTAATTTCAGCACTGCTAGCAAGTGGGGAGTGTAGGTGTTTAAGAATAGATCATTAATGAGCTCTTCCAAACAATCCAAGTTCCAATTACTGAGGCTCCATTCACACCTTGGCATTAAGAATCGCGGGCGGAATTGCTGCAATTCTTCCCGCATTTCCAGAATTGCCGCAAATTGCGGGACCTGCTTACAATTCTGTTACTTTCAATGGCACCCCTGTATAGGGCCTATTTAATCTGAAGAGTTTGGGTGAGTTCTTTTCACAGTGTTTCCTCTTTTTAGCTTTAGCTTGAAATGTTTATGGCACTCATGCCATGATAGGGTGGAGCCCCCTCACACTGGACTATTTATGTCCTCTGTGATACAGACTATGCACCTATAGGTGGTGATGATTATTCATCACATGTTTATTTACTATATTCTATCACATGAGTTGTTTATTAACATAAGTTATTTTCTAAATAGATGATACAGCTTATTTTAATTACATTCTCCTGAAGAAGCGGTCTAATCCGCGAAACATGTTGAGTACACCGTGACTCCCCCTTTTCCAATAGGCTCCCCTGGCTAGGGGCAGCTGTGGGGGCATGGTTCTTTTTCCCATTCAGCTGTATTATATGTCAATGTGATATCCCAATGGAATATGTTGTATGAATATTTGTCTGTTGTTCCTTTTATTTATGTATGTCACTGTCAAGATGAACATTTTTTAAATGCTATATTTAATAAATGATGAATTTTTATTGACTGTGTTTACTGTTCTAGTTGTACCAAGAGAGCCCTGTGTGTCTCCCATACTTAGCTCGATTTTTCCAAATGCAATGGCACCCCAGTCATGGTGTGATTTTCCCATGATTGTTGTCTGACAAATCACGGCAAAATTGGGCAAACAGAATCAGGGGACGCCAAGTTCCAGAACTTCTTGTGGACAAGAGACATCCCGCAATTCTGTTTGCGCAATTTTGCTGCAGTTTGTCGGGCAATAATAGAGGCAAACTCGGGCTGCGTTTGAGATGCCATTGAAAGTAACGGGATCGCAAGTGTGCCGCACAATTTGCAGCGATTCGGGAATCACAGTAAGCTCTTGTGCCAGACTGTGTCTGAACTTATCCAGGTGGATGATGTAACTGTCCCTCCTCAGGAGGGATGTGTTGGAGAAGGGCAACTAAACTAATTAGGGGATAGGAGGACCTTAATTACAAGGAGCATTTACAATCGCTTGATTTATTCTCCCTGGCGAGGAGACGCCTGGGAGGGGACATGATAGCAATTTACAAATACCTCAATGGTGATCTCAGCATAGAAAAAAAAACTATTCAGTCGCAAGGATTGCATGAGGACGCAAGGACATACAATGCGATTAGAGGAGAAGCGTTTTCACCTCAGGCAATACAGGGGGTTCTTTACTGTTAGGGCTACAAGATTGTGGAAATCTCTACCATTTAATTTATTATTTTTTTATTTCATTTTATCTTTTCCATTTCTACATTTTTCTGTATTTCTGAATTTATTTCCATTTTTTATTTTTATTCTTGATTTTTCATAAATTTTTTAGTTTTCTTTTTTTCTTTTCATTTATTTCATTATGTGCCATATTTTATTTATTGTACTAATTAATATCTTGCATATGTGTTGTTGTATTATATGGAATCTTTGTGTCATTATATTATTAACGATTTTAAACGTTTGATGGTAGAGGCTATTCTAATCGTTCTTTGATCTTTATGTAAACAGGAAGTGATGGGTTTTATCATAGCGATCTAATTATTTAGTCCATTCATTGCTGATTAGTGTTTGGATAGGGGGAGGTTACCCCTGTGCTGTATAAATATAACAAGCTGGTGTACTGGAAATGATGTCCTTTGATGACGCTCTGAAAGGTGGGGAGAAACGTGCTGACGTATTTTTGGTTACGCCAAACCATTGACGTCACTTTCTGTCCTCCGTGCAGTGGCGGAGCCAGAGGGCTAGCTGGGGTGGCAATTGCCACCCCAGACGGAATCCTTGCCACCCCTGTTGCCACCCCGCTCACCAGTGGGGGTTTGGCCGGGAACTCGGGGCTACATATCAGCACTTTAACATTAAAGCCAGTGATAAGTGGGCGATTCGGCGGGGGGGGGGGGGGGACAGCTGCAAGGAGAGTGATTGCAGCTGTCAAATTTAGGCATTGATGTCGGGTGTGGGCGGGGCCGTATGTGGGGGCTGGGGCTCCGCCCCCTTGCTCCGTGGAGAAACAGAAGCTGGCTGGGAAGGAAGGTGGCAGGGGGCGGGACCAATTGTAGCTGCTGTATGGGCACACAGAGCTTCCCATCCTCCCCCAGCGTTCAGAGCCAGGAGGATTTTCATTTCATCCTCAGCGCCTGAAATTGGCTCCACCCACCTCCCTGCAATCAGAGAGAGAAACTGACTGAAGCTGGATGGGGCAGGAAGGATTCAGCCGCGGGATGGATGGATGGTGTCAGCGCCGGTTCCTGGACTTGGTAAGTGTTACTGGCTCTGCCCTCCTCTCTCACTACTACTCCCCCCACTACCACCCCCTCTCTCTCACTACTACCCCCCCCCCTCACTATCCCCCCCCTCCCCCCTCTCTCTCACTACCCCCCTCCTCTCACCACCGGGAATGCATACACATATGTATAAACTCACAGTTTATAGCATAATCTGCCCACATAAGTCTCTCATATGAACAAAGCTTGTCATTAAAATATCATAAAATGAATTATAAAATAAATAAAATCCACCAAAACAGCAGAATTAGCTTAAAAGTCCATAACTGCTAAAGAGTCCTGGGATGATGACTAAACGGGCAGATGTAGTACTGGATCACCAATTCATGCCACCACCATGCTCAGAGGGGGAGTAAAAGTGCAAACTCAATTCTGTCGGTGTGGAGACTGAGAGGGACTGTCTGGGGGAGGACCCTGGCCTGCTGTAAGGGGGCATCTATATAGGGGACCTCACCTCACCCTGGCCTGCTGTAAAGGAGGATCTATGGGGGACCTGCCCTAGCCTGCCCTAAAGGGGGATATATGGGGATCCTGCTCTAAAAGGGGATCTATGCCATAGATCCCCCTTTAGAGCAGGGTCCCCATAGATCCCCTTTAGAGCAGGGTCCCCATAGATCCCCTTTAGAGCAGAGCCCTGTGATCTGTGTGCGGCCTTAAAAGAATAATGTTTACTTTGATAATTGTTTATTTAATTAAAAATGTTTTAATACCGCTTAGGATGTTTGTTTACATTTATTTATAAAAGTGTGTGTATATGTATGTGTGTGTGTATATGTATATATATATATATATATATATATATATATATACACACACACACGCATGTATATTGACCCCCCAAAATAATACCTTGCCACCCCTGTTTTAAAAGTCTAGCTCCGCCACTGCCTTCGTGGAACGCACGCTAGACGGCATTCCCAGAAGAACCGTGTTTATTCTTCTACAAGCTGATCTTGCATGTATTTCTTGTGAGTAATTTTTTGATATGCGCAATAAATCTTTTTAAAATGGACTTCACTATGTCAGCTGTCTATTTTATTTGAGCCCCAAAGACCCTTTGCAAGTCGGTGTACAGCAGCAGTGTGGCAGCATCAAGCAGGTGTATTGGTGTTTCAGAATGAAATAGCTGAGGGTCGATTACTTCTGGTGAGTGGAGACACCGAAGCACCCCGCACCGTATGATTTGTTTTAAGCACTTCAGCACTTTTATATCTTCAAGCACTTTAACACACTTTGTGGACATTTTGGAGCACTTTTAGCACTTATATTAGTACATTTTTGGAACACTTTAGCACTTTATTTATGTTATGAATATATTATATTTCTGCACATGAACACTTTATTGTATACATTTTATGATTGCTATTATATTTTTTGTAAGGGCAAGTGTTGTTTTAATATTATTCATAGTGTCTCCATTGCGGCATTTATTTTTCTGATTGGAATTTTCTACATTTGTAGTCGTATTTCTTTCAATATGCTTTTTTGCTCTTTTAGTAAAAGACCGAAATGTAAAAAGATTGTTCTATTGGACAAACCCTCAGAGTGTTCCACGGCAAAACGAATAACTTTTATTTTTACCAACGCTTAGCAAACAATTGCCCATTCATGGAAGTCTACCAACTTGAACTTCCCGAATGTTCACTCCCGACTGAACGGAACCATGGTAAACTAAAAATTATCGGCTATTTCTTCAGACACTCATAATAACTTCTTGAAAATATGGTCCTCATGGATCTCATGTTCCCAACCAGGTTTTGAGCCCCTACGTTCCTGATTGATTTGCACCCCCCCTTCCTTTAATCTCCTCCTTTCTCCCTAACTTCCATCCTTGCTTTTCCTTCTCTCTCTTTTCTCTATTCATTTTCCCTTTCTCACTCACTACTTCTTGAATTCTGCTACTTCTTTATGAATTAGAGGTGCTACGAGGTTAATACTACTAGT
>NW_028119646.1:12500-61000 GCF_965119305.1 Pelophylax lessonae
AGTATGTGCTGCTGGGGAGGGTGGCATTCAAGAGAACCTGTTATTTGCACTGCATAAGAAAAGTGCAGGTTTACTTTAACCACTTTGTCACTGCTCACAAGAGCTCTACTGCGGCAAAGTGGTTTGTTATCGTCTGACGACGTAGACCTACGTCGCCAGACACTCCCGTTTCTCGGCAGCGCGTGCGCGCCGCCGGAGGCTCGCTTCCGCTGTATTCAGTCACAGCGGGAGTCGGGCCAGGGGAGGAGCAGCGGCGATCGCCGCCGCTCTTCCCCGGTCGGAGAATGGAGTCTGGAGATCCGCCCGCTTGTGTAAACAAAGCGGGCGGATCTCCTAAGTGACAGACAGGGTCAGATTGCAGGGTTCAGCATAGCTGAACCCTGGATCTGTCCTTGTGTCACTCAGTCACCTCCCCCCACACACGTTAGTAAGCACCAGGCATACATTAACCCCTCCCTCTCCAATAAAATTAACCCCTTCCCTGCCAGTGTCATTTTTACAGTAACAGTGCATATGTATAGCACTGATTACTGTAGTAATGTCACTGGTACCCCCAAAAGTGTCAAAAATGTCAGTCAAGAGTCCGATCTGTCTGCCGCAATGTCGCAGTCCCGCAAAAAAAATCTCAGAACGCCGCCATTACTCGTTAAAAAAAAAAACACCAAAAATGACAGAAATCTTTCCCTTAGTTAGTAAACGCAATAAATTTTGCGTAAACCAATCAAAATACGCTTATTGTGATTTTTTTTACCAAACATAGGTAGCAGAAAACAAATTGGCCAAAAATTTAAAAAAATTTTGATTTTTACATTTTTGGGGGGGGGGGGGGGATTTCATATATAAAAATGTGAAAAATATTGTTATTTTTTCAAAATTTACGCTCATTTTTTTGTTTATAGCGCAAAAAGTAAAAATCGCACAGGTGATCAAATACCACCAAAAGCAAGCTCTGTTTGTGGGAAAAAAAGGACGTAAATTTCGTTTGAGTAAGGCATTGCATGACCGCGCAATTGTCAGTTAAAGTCGCACAGTGCTGAATCGCAAAAAGTGGCCCAGAATTAAGACAGCAAAATCCTCCGGTGGTAAAGTGGTTAAGTCCACCCCTCTCAAGGAATATGTTCATTTTATGTTCACACTGCAACACCAAGGCAAACCATTCTAGGGCTTCCTTTTCCCTGTCCCAATCTGTCCAGCTATCTCCTATTCTGTACACTTTTAGGCAATCCCAGAAAACCCTTCTCTTCAGAAAGGCCAATCCTGCCTCCACCAAACAACTGTATTTCCACTTTTTCCATCAGTTCATCCCCCACAGTTATTACTTTTTGTATCATTTGACCCTCCCTCTTAGATTGTAAGCTCTAACGAGCGGAGCCCTCGGATTCCTCCTGTATTCAATAGTATTGTAACTGTACTGTCTGCCCTCATGTTGTGAAGCACTATGCAAACTGTTGGCGCTATATAAATCCTGTATATTATTATTAATAATAATAATTTCCACTGACGTGCACCCTAAAAATGTTACCTGGAAAATGTGCTGTCCTTAGCTGGCTGTCACAGAAGCCCCTCTTCTTCAGCCACTTTCTCAGCTGAATGTACTGAATGTCACAGCTTTGATTCACTACAAGAAGAAAGATTATAAGCATGGTGCAGTATACAATATATAAGGTACAGTACAACTCGATTTGAAAAAAAAAAAACAAAGAGTGGGGCTGTCTGTAGGACCGGTCGGCCATCATCTGACATTTTTTATAAAGTTCCTAAAATAACTTTTACTCTTTTTGCTAAAGAAAAAAAGCTCTCCCTCTTCCCTGCTCCTCTTAGCTTCACTTTGTTACTGGGGCCTGATTTTCCCTAACTTAAAAGTGTTACCAAACCCACAGTCAGTAAACGCAGTAAAATCAGCCTGTATATGCAAATAAAGCGGTAGTTTACTCTGCTTTTTAACTTTTATCTACAGGTAGCCTATAATAAGGCTTACCTGTTGTAGGTAAAATGAATATCTCCTAAACCTGCAAGGTTTAAGAGATATTCACGCTGCATGCAGCCTCTGATACCAGTCCAGCGCATCTTCCCGGACCTTCAGAGCCCCTTGCCAGAAAGTGAACTCCTGCGCACATGCGCGGGAGTGACGTCATCGCCGCTCCGGCCACTCACAGCGCTGGAGCCGCCGAACCCTGAAGAGACCCTGAGGGAACATGTCAGCTGCCTCAGCAGTGTCCAGGCGACCGTGTTGGAACTTCGTTCTAAGGTAAGTATTTCATAATGTGCTTGTATGCAATGCAAACTAGCACACTATGCCACTGTCCTGCAGGGATTGTTTTGTTTTGTTTTTTGGGGGGATACAACCGCTTTAAAGCATGCTGTGGAACTTAAGGGATTGATTAAAATCATTGTGTAAAAAGGCTGTTTGATCCTGTCTTCTCTGCTCCTCCCCTTCTTTTACTGTCCACATCTTCTTCCGGTACAGAGCCTTGGGGGCACTCTGCACATGCCCAGTTTGGTATGTATTTCTGGGAGAGTGCATTTGATCGGCACAGGGCCAATCAGTACTGTCCAGACAGAGGGTCAGGAGTCATGCAGCCTCATAGGACAGTCAGAGGAGAATGAAAACTTCTCCTACAAGCTTTAACCAGTGCTCGGCAAGACACTGATTGAAGTCACAAGACTGCTATATACTGCTGATGAAAAAAGGTATTTAGCAGTTTATATTATACACACACATATATATATATATATATATATATATATATATATATACGTAATTCTTGTAAATGAGCAGCCCAAACCAACTGTATACATTATATATATATATATATAATAAATGTATACAGTTGGTTTGGGCTGCTCATTCACAAGAATTACATGCAAAATAATGGTACCGCTTTCAGCACCTAAAATCCAAAAGAATCATACCGCCAGGGAGGTTAAAGATCATAGTGTGCATGAGGTCTGAAGGTCAGGTATCTGCAGAAAGGTAGACCTTTAATAACGGGTAGGAATCGTTGGTGTGCTTATGAAGGCATCAGCTGCCCAAACATGGTGTGATGGATCCCATTCTGATTAATTCTCCTCTTCCCACTATAAAATCTTTGGCCTTAGCCACTCTGCGGAACAAAACAGAGCCTGCCCTTTTACCTGAAGATACTTCCAGATTTTTCCGTTTCCTCCTTCGGCCTGTGCGTCCTTTATTCTTCTTCATATCGACTCTACAGGGTAGATGTATAGACCTCACGTAGAAGAACCACTGACTAGCCTGAAATACAGAACAGATTTTATTTCAATTATATATTACTACAAGTTAAAGTGTTATATATTACTACAAGTTAAAGTGTTATATATTACTACATGTTAAAGGGGAAAAAGAAAAAAAAAAATGGTGAACAGGCAGAATTTATAATGCAGAGGAGACATAAAAGTTTCCTGCCTACCTTCTAGTGATCGACCGATATAGTTTTTTTTTTGTGGATATCGATATTTTGGTCATCGCATATCGGTATCGGCCGATATTTTCGTACATTAAAAAAAAAACATTTTTATTTTTTTATTTTGTTTTTACAGGTACTCTTGTGGAGGGATCTGGGGGTCTAAAAGAACCCCAAACCCCTCCTCTGCACTTAGTGCAGATCGGTCCTTGATATATCGGCTTTGCCGATAATCGGTCGATCTCTACTGCCTACCTTCCTGGCCACCCAAAACTCTAAACTGATGACCTGTAGGGGCTTTTAAACTGTCACCTATGGAAAATTTAGGGTGCTGACGTTTGTCGCCGTTTTACAGGTGTATGCAATGTTAAGGTTTAAAGAGGTATTGCACCAAGACCAAAAATCTATTGTATTACAGCTTACCAATCATTAAGATGTGGTGGATGCATCAGTTTTCTTTTCTTTGGTTTTTCCTGTTTTCACCTGATAATCTGGCCAGTATAACACACCTCCTGTACTAGTGAAACTCAACTCTGGAAGAATGAGAACAGGAGGCATAGCAGACAGCAGCATTATCAGTCTGGGAGGGAGGGGACTGGTTGGAGGGCAGAAAAAATGTGCGGTTGAGACGCATTTTTGATACCCTCTAACAGCCCCCCCCCCCCCCCAAGCTGCAGTAGGCAGCGAGTGTTGACCCATACACGCAAGTCAATGGGGAAGCACCACAAATGCCCCACAACCACGTGCAATGCACAAGGTTGCGGCGTAATTGTCAGCCCAAATGGGGTTAAAACAGGTGGTGTGGATGCGTCGCAACACTTCCTCAACGCCTGTCAGTAGAGTCCGGAGCTTCACAGGCAAGGGAGATTTAGACGTATGTCTAAATCTACCCTTAAGCTCCGTTCACACCTGGGCAATTTAAAATCACGGCAAATTGCAGGGCGTGTGCAATGCCATTACTTCTTAATGGCGCCCCAACAGCGCCGCGATTTTGCCATGATAAATCGTGCTGCAATTGTGTCAAATCGTAATGCGTGATGTTTGTTGTTCAAATAGAGCAGAAGCTTTTTTTGAACGACAATGTCACACGTTGCAATTTATCGCGTGACAATTGCTGCAAAAACGTGGCGCCATTGGGGCACTATTAGGAAGTAATGGCAAAACAAACGCGTCCCGCGTTTTGCCACAGTTGGAAATCACGGGCAGAATGTAGGCAATTCTTCACGCAATTTAAATCACCCAGGTGTGAAACGGAGCCTAAGGCCCTTTCACACATGGGAGTCTGTCGGCGGACTCCGTTTTTCTCAGCGGGGGATCGACCTGCCAATCCCCCACTGAGCAGGCGGATGGCAGCTCTGTCTCCGCGCTGTGTGCTGGGACAGAGCTGTCAGGTCCCCGCTGTTCTCTATGGGGGAATCAGATGAGAACGGACTGCCTGTCCGTTTTCATCCAATCTGATCTGCCAGACGGATGGAAAATAGGGTTTCCATCTGTCCAGATTTGACAGACCCCGATCAGATGTCAGCGGTCATGTCTCCGCTGACATCCGATGCCCCATGGAGATGCATGGGGCATCTGTTCAGATCCGCCTGAAAAACTGACAGGCGGATCTGAACGGTCCGCTAGTGTGAAAGGGGCCTTAGATGTATTAGCAGATTTAGATACAATAACAAATTGAAGCCAAACTCCAGCTCACACTTTATAATCAAGCAAACATTTTGTTTTTCTTTTGGGATAAAGGTTTCGCATAAATAAATAAATGCTGATCATTGTAAGCACCCCTGTCAATGTTAAGTGGTTTTGTCTCATCCATGTAAACTGATATACACTGCTCAGAAAATTAAAGGAACACTTTGAAAACACATCAGATCTCAATGGGGAAAAAATATTATGCTGGATATCTATACTGATATGGACTGAGTAATGTGTTAGGAAGGAAAAGATGTCACATAGTTTTATGGAAATTAAAATTATCACCCTACAGAGGGCTGAATTCAAAGACACCCCAAAAATCAAAGTGAAAAAATGATGAAGCAGGCTAGTCCATTTTGCTGAAATTTCATTGCAGCAACTAAAAATGGTACTCAGTAGTTTGTATGGCCCCCAGGTGCTTGTATGCATGCCTGACAACATCGGGGCATGCTCCTAATGGGACAACGGATGGTGTCCTGGGGTATTTCCTCCCAGATCTAGACCAGGGCATCACTGAGCTCCTGAACAGACTGAGGTGCAACCTGGCAGTGTCGGATGGACAGAAACATAATTTCCCACAGGTGTTCTATTGGATTTAGGTCAGGCAAGAGTGGGGCCATTCAATGGTATCAATTTGTTCATCCTCAAGAACTGTCTGCATACTCGCGCCACATGAGGCTGGGCATTGTTGTGCACCAGAAGTAACCCAGGACCCACTGCACCAGTGTAGGGTCTGACAATGGGTCCAAGGATTTCATGCTGATACCTAATGGCAGTCAGCGTGCCATTGACTAGCCTGTAGAGGTCTGTGCGTCCCTCCATGGATATGCCTCCCCAGACAATCACTGACCCACCACCAAACCGGTCATGCTGAACGATATTACAGGCAGCATAACGTTCTTCACGGCTTCTCCAGACCCTTTCACGTCTGTCACATGTGCTCAGGGTGAACCTGCTCTCATCTGTGAAAAGCACAGGGCGCCAGTGGGGGACCTGCCAGTTCTGGTGTTCAATGCCAAATGCCAATCGAGCGCCATGGTGCCGGACAGTGAGTACAGAGCCCACTAGATGTTGGGTCCTCAGGCCACCCTAATGAAGTCTCTTTTTGATTGTTTGGTCAGAGACATTCACACCAGCTCATCCTGTTCCTCCTTGCACAAAGGAGCAGATACCGGTCCTGCTGATGGGTTAAGGACCTTCTATGGCCCTGTCCAGCTCTCCTAGAGTAATAGCGTCTCCTGGAATCTCCTCTGTGCTCTTGAGACTGTGCTGGGAGACAGAAAACCTTCTGGCAATGGCACGTATTGATGTGCCATCCTGGAGGAGTTGGACTGCCTGTGCAACCTCTTTAGGGTCCAGGTATTGCCTACCAGTAGTGACACTGACCCTAGCCAAATGCAAATCTAGTGAACAGTCAGAAAAGATGAGTGGGAAAAAAATGTCAGTCGCCCTACCTGTAAAACCATTCCTATTTTGGAGGTTGTCTCATTGTTGCCCATCCAGTGCATTAGTTGTTATTTCATTAACACCAAAGCAGCTAAAACTGATTAACAACCTCCTCTGCTACTTAACTGACCAGATCAATATCCCAGGAGTTTAACTGACTTGATACTGTACTCTGATTAAAAAGTGTTCCTTTAATTTTTTTGTAGAATTTCAAAGAAACTCAAGTGGTTGGGGTGTCATTGCCACCATCCCTTCTTACACTGTTATGGACCAACTCCTCTTTGAGTGGGATTTATAGGCAATTATACAACCATATGTATCAATTATACAACCATATGTATCAATTATACAACCATATGTATATCAAAAAAAAATAATTTATTGTCACTTGCAGTTAAAATATTTTTTTTTTTAGCATATGCAGAAAGCTATACAAAATGCCATTGAATACATTGTGTATAAAGTGTCAGACCATGACATGTAGGTACATACAATGACTAGAAATAGTGGCGTTTCCCTTTAATTTTTTTGAGCAGTGTATTTTGCTAGAGAGCTTGAAAAAACCAACAGACTTGCTGGCTGGATCACCAGATAAAAATACTGCAGAGGAAAGAAAGCTCAGAAAAAGAAAACAAATGCAGTCATCACATCTAAGTCCCGGTTCACACTGAGGCGACCTGTGAGGCGACCTGGTCGCCTCACAGGTCGCCTCCCATAGGGAAGCTGCGGACCCGTTCTAATAGGAGCGACACAAGTCGCTCCGACTTAGAAAAAGGGTCCGGAGCTTCTTTGGGGCGACCAGGAGGCGACCGCCATAGATTTCAATGTTATGAAGTCCGTGGTGGCCGCTCCGAGGTCGCGGTGCGGTGCGAAGTAGCGTCGCCCCTATGTGAACGGGGCCTTAGAATTGGTAAACTGCAAAATAATAAATGTTTGCTTTTGGGTTTAGCACTGCTTTAATATGTTGGGTATCTATTTACTCGGCGCAACCTTATCTTTTTTATTTTACCAAAAATCCGGTAATATATATTGCGTTTATATGCCCTAAAGTTTAGTGTATTCTTGCGTTTTGTAAACTGTTGTGCTGTTGTGTTACATAAAAAATTGTAATTGTCACTATTGTATTCTCTGGGGTGTCTGTTTTCAAAAAATATTTAATGTTTTGTAGGTTTTACATATTCTTCAGGCCTAAAGGCTCGGTTGACATTGGTGCGATGCGGGAACCCTGCGAACCCAATGCGGGTTCCCGCATCGCACCCGACTCGCAGGCAGTTCACACTGCCATATGCGAACTGCTGGGAGTGTTAATACAAAGTTAATGACACCCCCAGGCCAGTTTGCATATCGCAGTGCCAACTGTCAAGTCGGACAGGAATCGGATTGCATAGGTGTGAAGACCCTTGCGATTTGATTCTGGTGCGGAGCAAAAAAAGGGTCCTGCACAACTTTGGTCCGATTGCGATGCGAATTTAGCCATACAATCTGTATGGCTGACTTTGCATCGCACAGACATCACATGTGATTTGCACAGCAGTGCGGTGCGATTCACATGCAATGTCTGACATCGCTACAGTGTGCAAAAACAGCTTTGGTAGCAATAGGGTTAAGGATGACAACACTGATGAGAATGATTTACAGAGCCCCTGCTGGGTCCCTTCGCCTGCATAGTCACTTTTATTCAAAACATGAATTTATTCTTCAAGTAAAAGTAATTTATGTCTGTACATGTTATATAGTATACTATATTTATAGTACATGGTAAGTGTAAGGTGTGATGTTTAATAGATAATGTGAATAATAGCTGTTTTAAACTTTTTTTATCCATTTAAAAAGCAAGACACCCCTCCCAACCATGCAAAAGTGTACCTCTTAGACAGGCTATGTCCTCTGGGATGGTGGGGAGGAGAGGGCTCATACCCGGTCCCAGCACGTCTGCTTGCTGTATATACATTCACTTCTATATGTACAGGAGAGAGAGAGAGAAGACCACACGTGGGAGACATACTTCCACTTCCGGGTTGCTGCTCTAAGCGCCGCTATCTATTGGTTGTTCAGTCATGACATCGCTGACACTAGTAACAGTTCTTATCTACTTCTTCTACACAGAGTGTCCTCAGTACAGGAGGCGGCCATTTTCCCTGAGCTTTCCACTCATTGACCTGTAATTGATATAGAACAACAACAAATATATGAATAGTGATTTAAATTTGCAGCTTTTACTAATAATATTACTATTATGTACAGTAGCCTGCAGCACTTTTTAAAAAACAGCATATACCGTGCAGTTACCTCACGCGGGGCGTATGAATCTGTGCCCCATATTAGGGCCGTTATTCTATCAGAATAGCCCTACTTATCAGATTCTGCTACCGGAAGTGACATGCGGACTAGAATAACTTACTGCGCATGTACCATGCGTTCCAACATGGCCGCTATGAGTTCCAATAGGTTTCCTAATGTGACAGAACACGAAGCAGCGGTGTACATCTTCTTAACCCACGCAAATCTTGAATTTTACATTTATTTTAGCAGTAAACTCACCTTATAGACTGAAATAGACTGTTTCACCGCGACCAAGTGAAATAATCTATTTCATTATATAATCAGTTTGTCGCTGAGCAGTGTGGGGTGTACCAAGATGGCCATCGCCACCTTCTGCCTGCAGGTTTCTCGCTATATTCACTATAATACAATAATAATAGAAATGTATTACTGTGATTCTGTCTATAAGGTGAGTTTACTGCAAAAATAAATGTGAAATTCAGGAATTGGCTGCGTGTAAGAAGATGTCCGCTGTTGTAAAATTTTGTCGGACCCGTGAAAAAATCGGACCTTGTCACTTCCGGTGATAGAGCATCACAAAACAGCGGATGGGAGTCGTCAGTGCGCATGCGCAGAAGACATTTTTCGAGGTTTGGCAAAATTATAACAGAGAGCGGACAGCTGATTGAGAGGAGGCGGGGCTGAGGTGCGACGGAGGACGGAGGACACATATGTAGAGCTGGTGGAGGAGGCGGGACGGAGGTGCGGCCGTGTAATATATGCAGGACTTTAGCGACTCCTTATGTTTTATGATCTTTAGCAATTATCGTATTATTTATCCTTAGGATTTCATTACATTTAGTATTTCTTATTTTGTATTATATAAATAGTAAATGTAATGAAATCCTAAGGATAAATAATACGATAATTGCTAAAGATAATAAAACAAGAAGTCGCTAAAGTCCTGCATTTATTACACGGCCGCACCTCCGTCCCGCCTCCTCTATTCAGCTCTGCAGATGACGCGGCGGTGTCTTCCGTCCCACCTCAGCCCCGCCTCCTCTCATTCAGCTGCCCGCTATGTGTTATAAGTTTACCAAACCAAGATAATGTCTTATGCGCATGCGCACTTCAGACTCCTATCACCGGAAGTGACGAGGTCCGATTTTTTCACGGGTCCGAGAAAATTTTAGAACACCGCCTCTGCTTTGTGTTCTGTCACATTAGGAAACCTATTGGAACGCATAGCGGCCATGTTGGAACGCATGGTACATGTGCAGTAAGTTGTTCTAGTCCGTAACGTCACTTCCGGCAGAAGAATCTGATAGGTAGCGCTATTCTATTCTGACAGAACAGGGCATGGGAATCTGTGCCCCATCAGCATAGGTGCCAACTGTCCCGTTTTTGGCGGGACAGTCCCGCCAAATAGGACTTTGTCCCGGGAAATATAAACTTGTCCCGTTGTTCTAATTGCGGTCTGACATTATCTTGTCCCTGCGCTCACTCTCAGTGAGTCCACAGTCCAGCCGTCATTATCTTCTTGCCTTCCTGCTCAGGATGGCCGGTGGGCGCCCTGTGATTGGGCGAACTGTGGTGGGGGCTGGCCTCTGACTGTGCCTGTCGAATGGTAACTTCGGGTACGCCCCGCCCCCGCCCCGCCCTCTTACTCAGCGCGCTCAGAGCAGACACTCAAAGGCTGCAGTCGGTCGTCCTCTGAAGAAGATTGAAGAAGAAGAACATTCCTCAACTGTGAGTCAGACAGTGCAGTGCCTCAGCTGCCTGCAGATTTCTTTACAGACTCGATGGAGGAGACAAGGAGAAAGCAGAGTGAGTCAGACTCACTGTCTGTCAGTAATGTTTGTAGAGTCATTGGAGAAGAAAAAGATAGATTAGACTAGAGAAAATGAGGGGATGCCTGCCCTGGGATGCTAGAGAGGAGCAAAGTCTCAGCAGTGCCATAAAACAAGAATTCTGTCTGGAAGAGAGATAGGGAAGTAGCTATCTCTGTATTCTTTCCCTGTTTCCTATCTCTCTTCCAGACAGAATTTTTGTTTTATGGCACTGCTGAGACTTTGCTCCTCTCTAGCATCCCAGGGCAGGCATCCCCTCATTTTCTCCAATATCTCTCTTTTTCTTCCCCACTCTTCTCTAATAAACAGCACTCTGCTCTCTTCTTCTATAAAGAATTGTGAGTGTATGCCCTCACGTGAACGCGCCTAGGATTCTAATAAAGTGTATATGTGCAACTGTGATAAATAAATAATTGTAATTTAAATAATTTTTTTTGAGCCGCTAGTCAAAAACAACGAGTAGTTGTGTGCTTGGTGAGTGAAGGGGGGAGACAGCACTCAAAAGATACCACAATATCCTAATTCACATCATAAAGTGCAAATGATACATAATTCATAAAACTGCAAATAAAAACACACACTTAGAAATATTATGAAAAGTGAACCCCCAACGGGTTCTTCAGAGTGCTGAAATGAATAAAATTACTGTGCTTGACAAAGTTCAGTTTTAAATACTGGTGCAATAAACCAAAAATTCCAAAGTGCTATGTGCTCAGTGCAAAAAAAGGAGGGGATGTCCACATGCAGGATCGAAACACTGGGGGGAATCCGCCACCACGTTATGTACCCACTTACCAGATGACCCCTTGGGGTCTAGTTCAGGTAAATGGTCTTTGGAATGGTTCCCAGATAATCCACAACCATTCCTTTGTGTAGGTCCCACTAGGATGTGTATGAGGATTTACTACACTGCACAGACACAGACATTGTGTCCCAATTAAAAGCAATGGCAATGGATGTATGGAACGTCTGTGCATCCCTGTGTGGGTGAACAAGACCCTCACATAGGGCATTAACCACTTGACCTCATTTACCCTCCTTCCTGACCAGGCCATTTTTTGCGATACGTCACTGTGTTACTTTGCACCATCATGCAACGCTGAACCCAAATAAGATTTATGTCCTTTTTTTCCACAAATAAAGTTGTCATTTGATGTTATTTGACTACCACTGGGTTTTTTATTTTTTGCGCTATAAACAAAAAAACTGACAATTTTGAAAAATAATCAATATTTTTTACTTTCTGCTACAAAACATATCCAATTAAAAAAAAAAAAAAAATTGGCATAAATTTAAGCCAATGTGTATTCTGCTACATATTTTTGGTAAAAAAAATCCCAATAGGCATATCTTGATTGGTTCACACAAAAGTTATAGCATCTACAAACCATGTATGTTTACTGGAAAACATTATTTTATACTAGTAATCGCGTCGATTAGTGACTTACAACGGGACTGCAATATTGCAGTGGACAATCTGACACTCACTGACACCTTTGAAACTTTGTGGGAACCAGAGATACTAATACAGTGATCAGTGCTAAAAATTTGCCATGGCACTGTACTAATTACACTGACTGAGAAGGGGTTAAATATCTAGGGCAATCAAAGGGTTAAATGTGTGCCTAGCCAGTGTTTTTGTGTACACAGTGTGCTGCTTTCACTAAGGGATGTGCTAGATTTTATTCCCTACTTAGCAGGTAAACAAAACCCAGCACATCCCTGCTGACATGACAGGATGGAGCTCTGCATTGTTTACACATGCAGAGCTCCATCCAGTCTGTTTCCTCACCACTCAGCGGGTGCCAGCGGCCAGCCATTGGCCAGTGCCTGCTGATCCGCTTCTGCTGTGACCAATCACAGCAGAAGCGGTGGCCAGCAACACATGCGTGCCCCCTACCCAGAAGTGTATAATCATATATACTGTAATAATGTGATTCTGCTCAGAACAGCCGCCCTGTAGCAGTAATCTGCTATAGGGTGGTCTTAAAGTGGTTAATATTAGCATTATGTAACCTGTAGCACTTTTTAAAAAAAACAGTTCTTAGGCGTTTGCTTTGCGTTTTATTGATGAATAATGCCCCTGCTATACGTCATTCATGTACCTCCTGAAACCTGACTGGAATACTACCAGAGTCCAGCGGGACTGCGACATTGCGGCGGACAGATCGGACACCTAACTGACATGTTTTACACTTTTGGGGGGGCCAGTGACATTACTACAGTAATTAGTGCTAAAAATATGCACTGTTACAGTAAAAATGTACACTGGCAGGAAAGAGGTTAACACAGTGGTGCTCAAAGGGTTAAGTGTGAGCCTAGTTTTCTAACTGTATAGGGGATGGGCTTGTGAAATAACCATAGAGACCTGTGATCCTATAAAGGAGGAATACAGGCGCTCTGTGATAATTTCAGAGAGAACAACGGTCTGCTGTGTTTACAACAGCTGACCGTCCTTCTCTCTCAGCGGGGAGCGATCGCGGGTGCCTGGCAGCAATCGCGGCCGCCGGCCCCATGGATTGGCTTCCCCGCTGCGACGGGAGGTCGGGAACCAGTTAAATTCGTTACTATTGTAATTCCGTTATTCGGATACATACGAAATTTCCAAATGGCAAAAAAAATGTGTCCGAATTTCGATGTGGAATGAAAGGAAAAGGGGCATATAATTATGCCCCCAATTTTCCTCATGGGATAGTGACAGGGCCGTTTAGGTTGTTAGGCCTATACCATAGCTAATAAATAGGTATAGTGTCCCTGAGGCAAGGGTCAGCTGAACTCTTGACCTTGTTTCAAATCTGCTGCCTCTTTCCCGCTGTATCTGGGGAGATTAAGTTGTCCCCCTGTCTTTACAGGGGAGATTTGAGCTTTTACTCCTCTTCCCGCTCAAATTTGCCGCCCAAACTGCTAGCCAGTTCTTTCCAGAACCCAGATTTAGGGCTATTTAAGGAGCTCCTCGGTAGCCGATTCCTCAGACCACCTCAGCAAGATCAAAGAAGCTGTTGGCGTTTCGGGTTATTCCCAGGATAAGAAGTGGTTCCTGTCATCGGAAGGATGAGCCTCCTAAGACGCCAAATCGAGAGTCCCGGAGAAGAAGGGGGTGAAGAGTGGATTCGGCGGGGTCTGGACCTATCTTTCGGGGCAACTCACGGGACCCCATCCGAAGCCGGGTCGGTCGTACCCCCTGCGAGGGATTCTACAGCCGAGGGCGGAAGCATTCAGGACGGCTCGGGTTCCAGTACGAGAATGCCATCACCACGGGAAGCGGACGAGGAGGAGCGTTTGCAACCGGTAATGCGCAGCCGCGGTGATTCCGTCACGTCCGGCCGTGACGATGGGCCGGCAAAACGGAGGCGGGTTCCCCGCAGCAGATTTTCTCCCCCCTCTAACAGGTATTCCGGATCCAGGAAGGCTCCGCGGTCCCCCAGGTGCAGGCGCGGGAGCGGAATTGAAGAAGGAACAAGCACGGGAAGGCTGGCCAGGACGCAGGCAGCGGAAGAAGGAGAGAGGCAGCCACCGAACAGTCAGCCCACCAGGATGACAGGCAGGGCCAGAGTGGGACTCATTTTCAGCCCTGGAGTTTCATGCCTTAGACCGGCCCACTTTAGTTCAGGACTGACTATATTAAAATAATGTAATTTAAACCTCAGAATATAAGTTTGCAATGGCGCACTGTTCTCTATAGCCTTGTAATTCATTCAGGGAGAGAGAGAGAAGGAGGGGTGAAAGAAAGAGGGAAGGAGAGAGAGAGAGAGAGAGGTGGAAAGAAAGAGGGAAGGAGAGAGAGAGAGGGTGGAAAGAAAGAGGGAAGGAGAGAGAGAGGTGGGGGGTTGAAAGAAAGAGGGAAGAAGAGAGAGAGAGAGAGATAGAGAGAGAGAGAGAGGAGGGGTGAAAGAAAGAGGGAAGGAGAGAGAGAGCGAGAAGGTGGGGTGGAAAGAAAGAGGGAAGGACTGACCCCCCCTACACTGACCCCCCCTACATTGACACCTAAACTGACCCCCCTACACTGACACCTACACTGACCCCTTCACTGACCCCCCTACACTGACCCCCCCTACATTGACCCCCCTACACTGACACCTCCCTTCACTGAACCCTTACACTGACCCCCCTACATTGACCCCTTCACAGACACCTAAACTGACCCCCCCCCCACATTGAATTGACACCTACATTGACCCCCCCTACACTGACCCCTTCAATGACACCTACACTGACCCCCCTACATTGACCCCCCTACATTGACCCCTTCACTGACACCTACACTGACCCCCCCCTACACTGACCCCCCTCCACTGACCCCCCTAAACTGACCCCCCCCCACATTGACACCTACACTGACCCCCCTACACTGACCCCCCCTACATCGACCCCCCTACACTGACACCTCCCTTCACTGAACCCTTACACTGACCCCCCTACATTGACCCCTTCACTGACACCTACACTGACCCCCCTACATTGAATTGACACCTACATTGACCCCCCCTACACTGACCCCTTCAATGACACCTACATTGACCCCCCTACATTGACCCCCCTACACTGACACCTACACTGAACCCTTACACCTACACTGAACCCTTACACCGACCCCCCTACATTGACCCCTTCAATGACACCTACACTGACCCCCCTACATTGACCCCCCTACACTGACACCTCCCTTCACTGAACCCTTATACTGACCCCCCTACATTGACCCCTTCACTGACACCTACACTGACCCCCCCACATTGAATTGACACCTACACTGACCCCCCTACACTGACCCCTTCAATGACACCTACACTGACCCCCCCTACATTGACCCCCCTACACTGACACCTACACTGAACCCTTACACCGACCCCCTTACATTGACCCCCTCACTGACACCTACACTGATCCCTCTACACTGACCCCCTCCACTGACCCCTACACTGACCCCCCCTACACTGACCCCCCCCCACATTGACACCTACACTCACCCCTCCTACACTGACCCCCCCCCCACATTGACACCTACACTGACCCCCCCACATTGACCCCTTCACTGCCACCTACACTGAACCCCCCCCCACACACACACACACATACACACACACACACACACATTGCAGCAGTGGCATCTGTAAACCTCTAGCTGCTGCCTCTGCAGCTAAAATGGCGGGAGTGATAGGGAGCTGTAAAATGAGCCTCAGCAGCATGTTTTTTGTTTGCCAACCGCAAGTGTAAATGAGCCCAAGGCTAGGTTCACACTGTTACAGGTGGTTGTATGTGCGGGACAGCGTGTAAATGGCACCTATTCCCACCTGCAGGAAAAAATCCCTGCTCTTTTACAGATGTGCAAGGCTGCCATTTATTCCTTTTGGCACTCCTGCGCATCTAAAAATGCAGCACATTTTTTGGTGCAGGAAATTGCACGGTGCTTTTGCATTTTAAAGGCTTATATGCAAGTAATTTGGCATGCAATGGTTATGGGGGCCCGGGTAATTTTTAAATGAGCAGTAATTTACTCATGCATAAACTGAAAGCATCAAAATGAGAAATAACAATAAAATAAAAAACTCCTTTCACTATAGTGCCTGGGGGGTCCAATTAGTCTACCTGTAAAGTGGCACATCTGTACTGTGTATAGAAGTTGCTGCAGAAACAAATGCATTTATAAAGCCAAAAAAATTACATTTTCCCTGCAAACTTTCTTTATTTTGTAAACAACGGCTTGGGGAGCCAATCTGTCTGATAAGGCCACAATGTAGTGCACTGGGAACAAGATTAGAGATTTTTTGGATAAATTCTGGTCTTTCTTCTGCAGACTTCGGATAGAAGTAACCAGGTGCGGAAAAATTGGTCTTTAGGTGTCTGTGGTGCCTTCACACCGTAACTCTATATAGCTACTCTTGATAAAAGCAAGACTTGCCTTGCTGTCAAAAATTGAAATGATATGCACCCAGGGTCGGGGGACAAGGGGTGGGCAGGAGGGGCGCCCTGGGCACTGTGGTGTCATGTGAGTTGAGGGGGCACCTCAAAGAGATTGGGGGAAAGGGGATTTGTGTTGGGAGGAGGAAATTGGGGGCGGCAGATGATAAGAATGGTTCCAGGAGGGAAAACTTGGGGAGGTGATTTGGGGGGATTTGTGTCGGGAGGGGGGAACAGGACTTGTGCTAGGAGGGGGGATTTGGGAGGTTTGTGCTAGAAAAGTTAGGGGAAGGGATTTGTGCTAGGAGAATTTTTTCTTTTTTTAGAGGGGGGGATTTATGCTATTTGGGATGATTGGGGGGTATTTGTGCTAGGGGGGTAACTTTGGGGGGGGGGGATTTGTGCTGTGATGGGAAAGATTGGTGGAAAGGGGAATTTGTGTTGGGTGGATTTGGCGTGGGAGAGGGAGAGGAACTATGCTCGGAGAGGACATTTTTGGGGTAGAAGATTTGTGCTAGAGGGGGACATTTTTTGGGGGGGGGGTATTTGTGCTGGGGGCATATGGGGAGGCAGGATTTCAGCTGGGGGGTAAAGATGTGTGCATGCAGATTAGTGCTTGATTTTTATGGGGGGGGGGGAGGTGGAATTTCTGAAACACAATTCTCATACATCTTGGGGGGGGCACAATTTGGCATGCTTGCCCTGGGCTCTAGATGACCTTGTCCCGGCACTGGCACTGATAAAGCAGCACTGATGGGCACTGATGAGGTGGCACCGATGAGGGGGGCACTAACATCCAGCACTTATGGACACTAATAGGTGGCACGGATAGGCAGCAATGAGAGACACATATAGGTGGCACTAATGGGCACCGATAAGTGACGCTGATGGGCACTGATAGGCAGGACTGATGAGGAGGCACTGATGGGCACTGACAGGCATTACTGATTGGCACTAAAAGGCATCACTTATGGGCACTGACAGGCAGCACTGGTGGGAACTGATTGGCAGCACTGGTGGGCACTGTTGGGGCTAAACTAATAATCAGGGCACTGATGATCAGTGTCCGGATTGCCAGTGCAGATGTCCTTGCTGAGGAATGCCGCTTACCAGCTCTCCTCTCCTCACGTGCTGTCAGCGTGAGGAAAGGAATTCCAACAACTGGCATTTCTTGCTTACACTGTGATCGGCTCAGGTTGGACACATAGGCTTTTTACCGTGATCGGTGATGCGATGTGTCCCAGGGATATATGATCATATACTGTATCTCACAAAAGTGAGTACACCCCTCACATTTTTGTAAATATTTTATTTTTTCTTTTCATGTGACAACATTGAAGAAATTACACTTTGCTACAATGTAAAGTAGTGAGTGTATAGTAGGGATCGACTGATTATCGACAACACCGATATATCGGGGGGCCGATATGCACTTTCCTCGATATATCAGAATCGGCCCCGGAAGTTACTGATATTGCCGATATTGTTGTGACGTCATTGTTGCGCTGCACTCGTTCTGCCTTCTAAGACCACCTCCCACACCTGCGCGGTGCAGACGTGATGTTACTCTCCGCGCGCTGCACACGTTCTGCCTTCTAAAACTGCCTCGGACAGCCTCGTGTGCAGCCAGCTGCAGTCCGTTTATGGTGCTCACAGTGCCAGCCAGTTACCCTAAGGCCTCGGCCTCAGCCAGCCACCCACCCACCCACCACAGGGTGCCAGCCACAGCAGGGTGCCAGCCGCCAGCCATCCGACCCACAACAGGGTGCCAGGTCAGCATCCAGCCACCCACCCAACAACAGGGTGCCAGCAGCCAGCCACCCACCCCACAACAGGGTTCCAGCAAGCCAGCCACCCACAGGTGACACCAAGCCAGCCACCCACCACCACACAGTGTTCCAGCAAGCCAGCCACCCACAAAAGGCCAGGGTGAGTGACACCAAGCCAAAGCCAGCCACCCACAACAAGGTGACACCAAGCCAGCCACCCACAACAGGGTGACACCAAGCCAGCCACCCACCACAGTGTTCCAGCAAGCCAGGCAGCCACCCACAGCAGGGTGACACCAAGCCAGCCACCCACAACAGGGTGACACCAAGCCAGCCACCCACAACAGGGAGACACCAAGCCAGCCACCCACCACAGTGTTCCAGCAAGCCAGCCACCCACCACAGGGTGACACCAAGCCAACCACCTCCCACCACAGTGTTCCAGCAAGCCAGCCACCCACAGCAGGGTGACATCAAGCCAGCCACCCACAACAGGGTGACACCAAGCCAGCCACCCACCACAGTGTTCCAGCAAGCCAGCTATCCACAACAAGGTGACACCAAGCCAGCCACCCACCACAGTGTTCCAGCAAGCCAGCCACCCACAACAGGGTGACACCAAGCCAGCCACCCACAACAGGGTGACACCAAGCCAGCCACCCACAACAGGGTGACACCAAGTCAGCCACCCACCACAGTGTTCCAGCAAGCCACCCACACTGCCAGGCGTCAGCCACCAAGCCACAACAGAGTAACAGCAGCCAGCCACCCCACAACAGGGTGCCAGCAAGCCACCTAAACTGCCAAGCGTCAGCCACACATACCTGCAACAGGGTGACAGCAGCCAGCCACCCCACAACAGGGTGCCAGCAAGCCACCCACACTGCCAGGCATCAGCCACCGACCCACAACAGGGTGCCAGTCAGCCACCCAAACTGCCAAGCGTCAGCCACACATGCCCGCAACAGGGTAACAGCAGTCAGCCACCCCACAACAGAGTGCCAGCAAGCCACCCAGACTGCCAGGCGTCGGCCACTAACCCAAAACAGGGTGCCAGCAGCAGCAAGCAACCCACACTTCCGGGCGTCAGCCACCGACCGACCCACAACAGGGTGCCAGCAAGTCACCTACAGCAGGGCAGGGTGGCAGCAGCCAGCCAGCTATTTTTTTAACTTTATTGTCTCTTTCAAATTGCAATGGAGATGGATGAGGACAGAAAAAGTAAAAGTGTGGTCTGGGACTATTTCTCATCTCAACCATCTCCAGTAAAAGCAGCAGTGTGCAATACGTGCACAAATATAAGCATGGGCTAAGTAACTGCAAAAAACAAAAATATGTCTATAAATCTTTGGGCCCATCTAAGAGTTCATCATACTCAATTATATCATGCAGCACAGAAAAAAACAAAATGAATATCAATGAGATTTTGAACCTCCTCCACTATCCCAGACAACAATAACAGATATGTTTCTGAAAAAAAAATGGGTGTCTCTGTCTAGATTCAGATCAGATCCCAACTGCTGGGCAGAGTAATCACAGAGATGATGGTCACTGATAACCAGCCATTTGCAATGGTGTCTGACTCAGGATTTAAGCGGTTGATGTCCATACTTGAGCCAAGCTACACACTGAAAAGTGAGAAGTATTATCAAACCGAAATGCTGGGAAAGATTCACCAAAAGGTAGTTGAGAAAGTAAAGACTATGCTGCAACCAGGGAATGCTGGCAACTCACTCTCATTCACGACTGACAGCTGGTCCGGACAAACAGAGTCAGAGTCGCTAACGATTCTTACATTTGAAGAAATATTGCTAGAGATAGAGTAGAACGCACCACATCCCTATAATTAAAGTAACTACAATGAGGGGGCAAAGTGGGACTTTAAAGGTGCAAATGATGGAGAAAAATCTGGATTCTCAAAAAATTATACATTTTATTACACATAGAAAATAAAGACAAGACAATACATCAATATTAAAATTGGTAAAATCAAGAAAATGCACTCGATAATATCAACTCTACATGTTTCGCCATCTTCATAATAGCTTCTTCAGGAGTTTTGATAGATATTTCTTGAGAGTGAGCATTTCTAGGTTACAAAAAGAAAAAATGATTCTTACATGCCACTTCACAGACAACTCCACAGAAGGTGGTAGAACGTACCAGGCGCACCTCCACACATGGGACACACAGCCGAGGCATCAGCATGATATTTAGATGTCATGATGGGCATCAAGTAGGCCCTATGAAGTATAAATCACTGGGTCAAGCGGTCTGATAGCTTCGGGGATACTAACTTACAATTGTCAAGGGCATCTTCCCACTCCTCATCCTCTACGGGTCCGACATCTCCCTCCCATTTAGTTTTAATGGCATAGGCTAGTACTGTGGAGGCAGGTAGAAGGAGCGCATTGTAGAGGTGTGAGATAAGCTGCTTAGATTCAGAACCCCTAAGTACTTCTGTTATGGAGATTGGAACTATGTCCCGCACTGGTTGGGGAAATTGAGAGGAGAAGGCATGGCGGAGTTGCAGGTACCTAAAGAACATTTGGTTTGGAAGGTTAAATTGGTGTTTCGGTGTATCGAACGTTTAAGGTTGCTGCTGGTCAAAAGTTGGGCAAGAAAATGTACTCCGTATCGGGTCCAGGCATGTGCATCAGGAACAGAGGCCAGTTCAGGGAGACGAGTGTTGTGCCACAACGGTGTATGTTCATGAAGTGAGGGGAGGTCCAGTTTAATGGACACAACATCCCACACACATCTGTAGTGGTACAGCATAGACGCCCCATCTCCCCGGGACTCAGCTCCCTGCACACCTGTTAGTATCAGGGATAGGGGGTCAGCAGATGCACGGGCCCATGCCGGAGCGAGGAGGGCCAGGAATCTTTCTCTGTCTGTGTTATGTAGATGGAAGAAATGGGATATTTTTGATGCCAGATAATACATGTTAAAGTCAGGGAGCGCCAGGCCACCTAGGTCTGTGGGATTTTTGAGTTTCCTCCATGCAAGTTTATGTCGGCTGGAGCCCCATATGAAGGGTTTAAGAATGGAGTAAAATTGCAGGAAGTATTTAAGCGGAAGATAGAGCGGGAAATGCCACAAAATATATAGCAGTTTGGGCAATAGGACCATTTTCACCAGGTTGACTCTCCCCCTCACCCCCAACGGAAGACGCGCCCACGTCTGGGTTTTTGTTTTGAGTAAGGTGAAAAGGGGTTGCAAATTATCAGGCAGGTAGTGCTTAGGGGAGTTGGCGATCTGTATCCCCAGATACTTTACACGCTCCACCGTCTGTAGAGGGAAATGCGGGTCTACCGGGCGGGAGGGGATATCATCTATGGATAAAATTTGAGATTTATCCCAGTTAATCATTAAACCCGAGTAACGGCCGAAGTGTTCAACAAGCAACAGGGCAGTACGAAGGCAATCACCCAGATCAACCAGGTACAGCAGAGTATCATCCGCATACATACTTATTTTTTCCCCCAAGGCACCGGCCCAGAGACCACGGATACCAGGGTGTGTCCTGATAGTGATCGCCAGGGGCTCGGCAGCCAAGGCATAGAGGAGCGGGGAGAGCGGGCAACCCTGCCGGGTCCCTCTAGTAAAAGGAAACTCCTCTGACATGCACCCATTGGCCAGAGCCCTGGCCACCGGGGCCTGATACAGAACCCGGACCCACCGGATAAAATTGGGGCCGAAACCATAGCCCTCGAGGCAACGCCAGAGGAATCTCCACTCCACCGAGTCAAATGCCTTGGCTGTGTCCAAGGACACCACCACCCTAGAGCCTGAATTGTCGTGTCGTGCCTGTAAATTCATGAACAGGCGTCTCAGATTGAACGAAGTGTTTCTACCAGGCATGAAACCTGACTGATCCGGGTGAATCAAGGAGAGGATTACCTTGTTGAGTCTGATTGAAAGCACTTTGGCCAGAATCTTAACATTCACCTGTAGAAGGGAGATTGGGCGGTAGGAGGCCGGTAGGTGGGGGTCTTTACCAGGTTTGGGGATTAATACTATGAGGGCTTCGCATGTAGGGGGGTAAGGAGGAGGTATCAAAAGCTGTTTCAAACACGGACAGAAGTTGGGGTGCTAGGACATCAGAGTACGTGGAGAAGAATTCAATAGGTAGGCCATCCAACCCGGGAGACTTAGACCTAGGGAACTTGTCAATAGCCTCTACTATTTCCTCCTGCGTCAGTGGGGCTTCCAACAATGTCAATTGTTCCTCAGTCAGTTGCGAGAGCACATCCAGGGACAGGTAGGGAAGGATTGGGGAGTCGTCATCTGGAGCAGTGGAAGTGTAAAGGTCACGGAAGAAGCCACGGAAACAGTCCGCCTCCCTGGCAGGGTCTGAAATAGGGGCACCGTCAGCTGCGTGCAGGGTGATCACAACCGGAGGCCTGTTGTTGCTATGGACTAGATAGGCCAGAAGCTTGCCCGCACGTTCACCATGTTCGTACAACCTTTGTTTCTGAAAAAAAGAGGGCTCTACGCGCCTTTTCATAGTCTAATTGTTCTACCACTCTAGTAAGAAGTTTAAGTTGGTCCGCCCCAGGAGGCATTGGATCGGCCAAAAAGGCCTCCTCCGCCGTAGCCAGGGCCTGCATGGCCTGTGTATACGCCTGTGCAGAGTCAGATTTGATGGCCTTAATGGTGGCGGTCAGGATCGCCCGGGGATGTAGTTTGAAAGTCTCCCAGACCACAAGAGGGGAAGCAGAGTCGATGTTATCAACAAAAAAATGCTGCCAGTCTTCGGCTATATTCCTCTCTTCGGGAATTAGAGAAAGCCAAAAGGGGTTCAGTCGCCAAGCGGGCCTGACCCGCTCACCACGGAGGCGCACTGATATCCAATAGGGTCTGTGGTCAGATAGGCCACAAGCATGGAAACCAGCATTGAGTAATCTAGGGAGCAGGGAAGGGGAGATAAGGATGAGATCTATATGGGACATAGAACGATGGGTGGAGGAGTGACAGGAGAAGGCCTTAAGAGTGGGATACTTGACTCTCCAAGAGTCCAGAAGATTGAATTCCGCCATCAGGCGGGCAAACCTGGTAGTAGTGGGTTGAGTCGGAGGGGCCCCGGAGATGTGCAATCTATCCAGACTAGGATTCATGGTGTTGTTAAAATCCCCAAGCCAGAGCACAGGGATATTAGGGTGTAGCATCATGAAGTCTAGTCCTTCAAGCAAGATGGCCGAGGAAAAGGGGGGGGGGGACATAGAATGCCATATGTAAATACAGGTCACCATATAAGAGTACCTCCAGAAACACAAACCTGCCTATGGGGTCTACTAGGGATCCCCTGAGCTCAAAGTACACAGACTTAGCGATCAGTATCGCCACTCCCCGAGAGAGTGAGGTGAACATGGAGGTGGCACTGAGAGGTGGCACTGCTGGGCACTGAGAGGCGGTACTGACGGGTGGCACTGATGGGCACTGATAGGCGGCACTGATGGACACTGACGGGTGGCACTGATGGGCGGCACTGATGAGCACTGATGGGCAGCACCATCAGTGCCCACATTTAGTGCCCATAGTGCTGCCAGTCAGTGCTCATCAGTGCCTAGATGAGCAGGCACTGATGGGCACTGACTAGCAGCACTATGGGCACTGATTGTGGGCATTGATGGGGGGCACTGATGGCGGGCACTGTGGGCACTGATGGCGGGCACTGTGTGTCCCCAGCGGCTGACGGCTCCCCCTCCTTCCTCACACTGCAGGCTCTGTGTGAGGAAGGAGCGCCGGCGATGAGAGATGATCTCATATGTTTACATATGAGATCATCTCTCATTGGACGGCTTGATCACGTGGTGAATGGCCGCTGTGATTGGCCATTCACCACGATCTGTGATCGGCCGTGTCCAAGGGACACGGCCGACACAGATTCTCCCCGATGCGCGCTCGCGGGAGCGCGCGGGGGGCGTGTCACTGGGAGGCCGTTTAAAAACGGCCTCCCGAAAATTCAAGTCCGCGCTGCAGCCGTATATAGGCTGTAGCGCGAATGGGAGCAGGTTAATTTAAACACCTTGCTAATAGCACTATCTACATGTTTATAATTTAAAATATTGATATTTGCACTGTTTACCACAGAATACGGGCATTTTAGGTACTTTTTTTGCAATGTCGAGGGGGCATCCTGGGTGAGTTCCCACACTTTTTTTCCCAGGACTTGACCCCTGCTTCTGATCTGTGAAATGTTTTGTTGTGTGTAGATTTGCAGAAATGATTGCAGGTTCTGTACTAGAATGGTTAGTGCTCCTGTCCAGTGTACAGCATGTCTGGGGTCAAGGCTGTCATTGTTATTATATCAGTGATTGTTAGGGTGGATTGTGTGGTTACATGTGTGCCTAGCAGGCTGATCAGTCAGTTTATCATCATTGGCTTGTCTGAGAGTTTAATTTACTTCCTTAGGGTGTTTAACCGGTTGCCGACCGCTTACCGCATATTTACTGTGGCAGTGTGGTTCTCCCAGGCAAACCGACGTAGGTATACATCGGTCGTCTGCTGGCAGCTAGGGGGTGGTGCGCTCCCGCACCCGATCGTCAGCTGGGAAGCCGATGCAGCAAGCAGGCGGCTCTGATTTCTTCCTGACACCTGCGATCGTTCCCCGCTGAGAGAGAAGAACGGTCAGTTGTTGTAAACACAGCTGACAGTTCTTCTTCCTGGAATGATCATAGAGCCCCTGTGATCCTTCTCTATATAAGATTACAGGTCTCTATGGTCATTCCACAAGCCATGCCCCCCCCCCCCCCACAGTTAGAAACACGCCCCTAGGTACACATTTAACCCCTTGATCACCTATACTGTTAACCCCTTCTCTGCCAGTGTCATTATTACAGTAACAGTGCATATTTTTAGCACTGATTACTGTAGTAATGTCACTGGTCCCCCCAAAAGTGTCAGAAAATGTCAGTCAGGGGTCCGATCTGTCTGCTGCAATGTCGCAGTCCCGCAAAAAAAATCGCAGATTGCCGCCATTACTAGTAAAAAAAAAAAAATCACATAATTCTTTCCCCTAGTCAGTAGACACAATAACTTTTGCGCAAACCAATCAAAATATGCTTATTGCGATTTTGTTTTTACCAAAAATATGCAGCAGAAAACAAATTGGCCTACAATATTAAAAAATTTTGATTTTTACATTTTTTGTTTGGGAATGTTATATAGCAGAATGTGAAAAATATATATATTTTTTTTCCAGAATTGTCGCTATTTTTTTGTTTATAGCGCAAAAAATAAAAATTGCACAGGTGATCAAATACCACCAAAAGAAAGCTCTGTTTGTGGGAAAAAAAGGACATCAATTTTATTTAGGTACAGCGTCACACGACCGCGCAATTGTCTGTTAAAGTAACGCAGTGCTGAATCGCAAAATATGGGCTGGTCATTAACCGGTTGCCGACCGCCGCACGACTATATACTGCGGCGGTCAGCCCCGGCCAGGCAGAGTGACGTAGGGGTATGTCACTCGTCTGTCACTGACTTCTGAGCCAATTGCGGGCGGGCGCGCGCCCGCCCCGGCTCGTTCACTGACAAGTCAGTGCGTGTGACCGGCGGACCCGATCGCCCGCCGGTCACTCACGATCGCTCCGGTGAAGGGAGAAAGTCAGGCGGCTAATGTAAACAAGCCGTCTGTCATTCTCCCTGGTGTAAAAATGAAGATCAGACGGTTCTACTATGTAGGACCGTTGATCTCTGTTTTTACACCAGTAGCCATGTCCCTTTACAGTTATAAACACGCCCATAGGACACACTTAACCCCTCCCTCTCCAATACAGTTAACCCCTTCCCTGCCAGTGTCATTTTTGCAGTAACAGTGCATATGTATAGCACTGATTACTGCAGTAATGTCACTGGTAACCCCAAAAGTGTCAAAAATGTCAGTCAAGGGTCCGATCTGTCCGCCGCAATGTCGCAGTACCGCAAAAAAAATCGCAGATCGCCGCCATTACGGGTTAAAAAAAAAAAACACCAAAAATGACAAAAATCTTTCCCTTTGTTAGTAAACGCAATAACTTTTGTGCAAACCAATCAAAATACGCTTTTTGCGATTTTTTTTTTTTTTACCAAACATATGTAGCATAAAACAAATTGGCCGAAAATGTTAAAAAATTTAGATTTTTAAATTTTTTTTTTTGGGAATTTCAAATAAAAAAATATGAAAAATATTGTTATTTTTGCAAAATTGTCGCTCTTTTTTTGTTTATAGTGCATGATCAAAAAATCGCACAGGTGATCAAATACCACCAAAAGAACGCTCTGTTTGTGGGAAAAAAAGGACGTCAAATTTGTTTAGGTACAGCGTCGCACGACCGCGCAATGGTCCGTTAAAGTCACGCAGTAAAAAATTTGCAAAAAAAACCCTGGTCAGGAAGGGGGTAAAATCTTCCGGGGCTTAAGTGGTTAATAGATGGCTATGATGATTGTTAAGTACATGTCTCTCTATGGCTGCTTTGCTGGTTCTTTCGGTTTTGTGTTTCAGGTGACAAGCTGCCAATTGCTGCTAGGAAGTCTCAGCTGCTGAGCTCTGGATTGCTGACAAATCTTTTGTGCGGGAAACATCTAGCCAATGAGTGTAACCTTTTACTTATATCCTCTCCTGTCAGTGGGCGGAGTCAGCATTTACCTCAGGTCTGTCAACTGGACTCACCGCTGGGATTATCCTCAGCTTTCATTCTGGATATTTTATCCTGCTCTCAGCCCATAATGGATATTTTACTTCATGAACTACTTCAAAGGACAAATTCCCCTGGAGGAAGGCTTGCCGCTCTCTTTTTTTTTTTTTTAACTCCCCCCCCCCCCCCTCAGTTTTTAGTAGTGACAGCTCTATCATCACTTATATCTGTGGGCCCGGGGCCAGTATTGTGCTTCTCATTCCTGAAGTAGCAGGGCTACCCTGTATACTGATGGTAATAGGTTACCTGAGGCCAGCCAGGGAACTTTTCATCTATCTGTAGGCAGACCAGGACCTGCGGCAAGACCATTGGAGCATCACATCACCACTGGGACCAGGTTGCCATTGGGACTTGGCAGGGACCAGAAGAGGAGGACCGCTGACTGGAAGTGTCAGAGCACAGGCCGATAGGGCAGGAGCTACCATGAAAGAATACGCAGGACGAGGAGGCCCGAGTCTTCTTCAGACACCCACAGAGACACGGATCCTGCCACCATGAGCCAGGTAGGCAGCGGGTCTGAAGCTGCTACCATGGGCCGACAGCGTGATCAACACCTTTCCAACAGGACCCTCATCATCATCCATCATCATCATCAATCATCATCATCCACCATCATCCACCATCATCATCCATCATCATCATCCTCCATCATCCTCCATCATCATCATCATCCACCATCATCATCCATCATCATCATCATCATCCATCATCATCATCCACCATCATCCATCATCATCATCATCATCCTCCATCATCATCATCCTCCATCATCCTCCATCATCATCATCATCCATCATCATCATCATCCACCATCATCATCATCCACCATCATCATCCTCCATCATCATCATCCATCATCATCGTCATCATCCATCATCATCATCCACCATCATCCATCATCATCATCATCCTCCATCATCATCATCATCCATCATCATCATCATCCACCATCATCATCATCCTCCATCATCCTCCATCATCATCATCATCCACCATCATCATCATCCTCCATCATCATCATCTAGGGGTAAGTGAAGGCTCTGAGGGCTGGGAATGTACACAGACTTCACTCTGTTCTGTCTGCTTCAGTCTCCTCTGTGTCAGCGTCTTCCCTGCTCAGTGCGCTCTGTCAGCCTTTAGTCACCCCTTTAGTTCACTCTCCTGTCTCCAGTGCTTTCATTTATATTTCACTTATCACACTTCTGATCTGTGAAATGTTTTGTTGTGTGTAGATTTGCAGAAATGATTGCAGGTTCTGTACTAGAATGGTTAGTGCTCCTGTCCAGTATACAGCATGTCAGGGGTCAAGGCTGTCATTGTTATTATATCAGTGATTGTTAGGGTGGATTGTGTGGTTACATGTGTGCCTAGCAGGCTGATCAGTCAGTTTATCATCATTGGAATGTCTGAGAGTTTAATTTACTTCCTTTACAGAAATTAGGGTGTTTAACCGGTTGCCGACCGCTTACCGCATATTTAATGTGGCAGTGTGGTTCTCCCAGGCAAACCGACGTAGGTATACATCGGTCGCCTGCTGGCAGCTAGGGGGCGGCATGTTCCCGCACCCGATCGTCAGCTGGGAAGCCGATGCAGGGAGCAGGCGGCTCTGATTGCTTCCTGACACCTGCGATCGTTCCCCGCTGAGAGAGAAGAACGGTCAGCTGTTGTAAACACAGCTGACAGTTCTTCTTCCTGGAATGATCATAGAGCCCCTGTGATCCTTCTCTATATAAGATTACAGGTCTCTATGGTCATTCCACAAGCCATGCCCCCCCCCCACAGTTAGAAACACGCCCCTAGGTACACATTTAACCCCTTGATCACCTATACTGTTAACCCCTTCTCTGCCAGTGTCATTATTACAGTAACAGTGCATATTTTTAGCACTAATTACTAATTACCCCCCAAAAGTGTCAGAAAATGTCAGTCAGGGGTCCGATCTGTCTGCTGCAATGTCGAAGTCCCGCAAAAAAAAACGCAGATTGCCGCCATTACTAGTAAAAAAAAAAAAAAAAATCACATAATTCTTTCCCCTAGTCAGTAGACACAATAACTTTTGCGCAAACCAATCAAAATATGCTTATTGCGATTTTGTTTTTACCAAAAATATGTAGCAGAAAACAAATTGGCCTACAATATTAACCACTTAAGCCCCGGAGGATTTGGCTGCTAAAGGACCAGGGGTTTTTTTGTGATTTTTTACTGCGTGACTTTAACGGACAATTGCGCGGTCGTGCGACGCTGTACCTAAACGAATTTGACGTCCTTTTTTTCCCACAAACAGAGCTTTCTTTTGGTGGTATTTGATCACCTGTGCGATTTTTTGATCACGCGCTATAAACAAAAAAAGAGCGTAAATTTTGCAAAAATAACAATATTTTTCACATTTTTTTATATGAAATTCCCCAAAAAAAAAAGTAAAAATCAAAATTTTTTAACATTTTTCGGCCAATTTGTTTTATGCTACCTATGTTTGGTAAAAAAAAATCGCAAAAAGCGTATTTTGATTGGTTTGCGCAAAAGTTATCGCGTTTACTAACAAAGGGAAAGATTTTTGTCATTTTTGGTGTTTTTATTTTTAACGCGTAATGGCGGCGATCTGCGATTTTTTTTTCGGTACTGCGACATTGCGGCGGACAGATCGGACCCTTGACTGACATTTTTGACACTTTTGGGGTTACCAGTGACATTACTGCAGTAATCAGTGCTATACATATGCACTGTTACTGCAAAAATGACACTGGCAGGGAAGGGGTTAACTTTATTGGACAGGGAGGGGTTAAGTGTGTCCTAGGGGCGTGATTCTAACTGTGTAGGGACATTCCTATTGGTGTAAAAGCAAAGATCAACCGTTCTACATAGTAGAACGGACAGATCTTCACTTTTACACAGGGAGAACTGAAAGGCAGCTTGTTTACACAAGCCGCTCTGTCTTTCTCCCTTCACAGGAGCGATCGCAGTGTGACCGGCGGACATCGAGTCCGCCGGTCACACGCACTGACTTGCCTGTGAACGAGCCGCGGCGGGCGCGCGCCTCGGCGGGCGCGCGCCCGCCCGCGATAGGCTCGCAAGTCAGTGACAGGCGAGTGACGTACCGATACGTCACTCTGCCTGGCCGGGGCTGACCGCCGAAGTATATAGTCGTGCGGCGGTCGGCAACCGGTTAAAAAGTTTTGATGTTTACATTTTTTGTTTGGGAATGTTATATAGCAGAATGTGAAAAATATATATATATTTTTTTCAGAATTGTCGCTATTTTTTTGTTTATAGCGCAAAAAATAAAGATTGCACAGGTGATCAAATACCACCAAAAGAAAGCTCCGTTTGTGGGGAAAAAAAGGACATCAATTTTATTTAGGTACAGCGTCGCACGACCGCGCAATTGTCTGTTAAAGTAACGCAGTGCTGAATCGCAAAATATGGCCTGGTCATTAACCGGTTGCCGACCGCCGCACGACTATATACTGCGGCGGTCAGCCCCGGCCAGGCAGAGTGACGTAGGGGTATGTCACTCGCCTGTCACTGACTTGTTAGCCAATTGCGGGCGGGCGGGCGCGCGCCCCGGCTCCTTCACTGACAAGTCAGTGCGTGTGACCGGCGGACCCGATCGCCCGCCGGTCACTCACGATCGCTCCGGTGAAGGGAGAAAGTCAGGCGGCTAATGTAAACAAGCCGTCTGTCATTCTCCCCTGTGTAAAAATGAAGATCAGACGGTTCTACTATGTAGGACCGTTGATCTCTGTTTTTACACCAGTAGCCATGTCCCTTTACAGTTATAAACACGCCCCTAGGACACACTTAACCCCTCCCTCTCCAATACAGTTAACCCCTTCCCTGCCAGTGTCATTTTTGCAGTAACAGTGCATATGTATAGCACTGATTACTGCAGTAATGTCACTGGTAACCCCAAAAGTGTCAAAAATGTCAGTCAAGGGTCCAATCTGTCCGCCGCAATGTCGCAGTACCGCAAAAAAAATCGCAGATCGCCGCCATTACGGGTTAAAAAAAAAAACACCAAAAATGACAAAAATCTTTCCCTTTGTTAGTAAACGCAATAACTTTTGCGCAAACCAATCAAAATACGCTTTTTGCGATTTTTTTTTTTTACCAAACATATGTAGCATAAAACAAATTGGCCGAAAATGTTAAAAACATTTGATTTTTACATTTTTTTTGGGGGGAATTTCAAATAAAAAAATATGAAAAATATTGTTATTTTTGCAAAATTGTCGCTCTTTTTTTTGTTTATAGCGCATGATCAAAAAATCGCACAGGTGATCAAATACCACCAAAAGAAAGCTCTGTTTGTGGGAAAAAAAGGACGTCAAATTTGTTTAGGTACAGCGTCGCACGACCGCGCAATTGTCCGTTAAAGTCACGCAGTAAAAAATTCGCAAAAAAAACCCCTGGTCAGGAAGGGGGTAAAATCTTCCGGGGCTTAAGTGGTTAAGATGGCTATGATGATTGTTAAGTACATGTCTCTCTATGGCTGCTTTGCTGGTTCTTTTGGTTTTGTGTTTCAGGTGACAAGCTGCCAATTGCTGCTAGGAAGTCTCAGCTGCTGAGCTCTGGATTGCTGACAAATCTTTTGGCGGGAAACATCTAGCCAATGAGTGTAACCTTTTACTTATATCCTCTCCTGTCAGTGGGCGGAGTCAGCATTTACCTCAGGTCTGTCAACTGGACTCACCGCTGGGATTATCCTCAGCTTTCATTCTGGATATTTTATCCTGCTCTCAGCCCATAATGGATATTTTACTTCATGAACTACTTCAAAGGACAAATTCCCCTGGAGGAAGGCTTGCCGCTCTCTTTTTTTTTTTTTTTTAACTCCCCCCCCCCCTCAGTTTTTAGTAGTGACAGCTCTATCATCACTTACATCTGTGGGCCCGGGGCCAGTATTGTGCTTCTCATTCCTGAAGTAGCAGGGCTACCCTGTATACTGATGGTAATAGGTTACCTGAGGCCAGCCAGGGAACTTTTCATCTATCTGTAGGCAGACCAGGACCTACGGCAAGACCATTGGAGCATCACATCACCACTGGGACCAGGTTGCCATTGGGACTTGGCAGGGACCAGAAGAGGAGGACCGCTGACTGGAAGTGTCAGAGCACAGGCCGATACGGCAGGAGCTACCATGAAAGAATACGCAGGACGAGGAGGCCCGAGTCTTCTTCAGACACCCACAGAGACACGGATCCTGCCACCATGAGCCAGGTAGGCAGCGGGTCTGAAGCTGCTACCATGGGCCGACAGCGTGATCAACACCTTTCCAACAGGACCCTCATCATCATCCATCATCATCAATCATCATCATCAATCATCATCATCATCATCATCCATCATCATCCATCATCATCATGCTCATCATCATCATCCATCATCATCAATCATCATCATCCATCATCATCATCATCCACCATCATCCATCATCAATCATCATCCATCATCAATCATCATCCACCATCATCCATCATCTAGGGGTAAGTGAAGGCTCTCAGGGCTGGGAATGTACACAGACTTCACTCTGTTCTGTCTGCTTCAAAGCCCGTACACACGTACCGATCGTCGGCAGACAAGCGTCGGCCGACGACCGATCTGCCGATTGTAGGCTTGTTAGTATGATGCCTCCGACAGCCGTCAGCGCACATTCTGCCGACAAGAATCTGTCATGCAAGCATTAACATTTTTGTATGCCGACACCAGAGCGGCCGATTGTTCGCCAGTCAGTACAGAATTCTGCCGACAGACCGCAGATTTGCAAGACTGGGCATGCTCAGAAAAGAAAAAACACAGGGAAAGTTAGCCATTACATGACATCACTTCTGTAGTCGGCGGACAAAATTCTTGTCCTGTCTTTGCACTTTTCAACAGACACCGACGGCCCAGGGACAAAAGACGGCCGATCGTTCGCCGACGATCGGTACGTGTGTACGGGGCTTCAGTCTCCTCTGTGTCAGCGTCTTCCCTGCTCAGTGCGCTCTGTCAGCCTTTAGTCACCCCTTTAGTTCACTCTCCTGTCTCCAGTGCTTTCATTTATATTTCACTTATCACACTTCTGATCTGTGAAATGTTTTGTTGTGTGTAGATTTGCAGAAATGATTGCAGGTTCTGTACTAGAATGTTTAGTGCTCCTGTCCAGTATACAGCATGTCAGGGGTCAAGGCTGTCATTGTTATTATATCAGTGATTGTTAGGGTGGATTGTGTGGTTACATGTGTGCCTAGCAGGCTGATCAGTCAGTTTATCATCATTGGAATGTCTGAGAGTTTAATTTACTTCCTTTACAGAAATTAGGGTGTTTAACCGGTTGCCGACCGCTTACCGCATATTTACTGCAGCAGTGTGGTTCTCCCAGGCAAACCGACGTAGGTATACATCGGTCGCCTGCTGGCAGCTGGGGGTCGAGCGCGCTCCCGCACCCGATTGTCAGCGGGGAAGCCGATGCAGGGAGCAGGTGGCAGGGCTGGCCCTACCATGGGTCCCGGTGGGACCATGGGACCCAGGCGGCAACTAGAGAGGGGCGGCCCCCGGCCGCCTCTTCTCTTCTTCGGCTATTGGTAAAAAAAAAAAAAAAAGGTCCGCGGCCGGCCTGACATGCTCACTGCGCATGCGCCGCCGCTGCTCGGCAAAGCCCGTAAACATTCAGCTATTTCCGGGAATAGCCAAACATGTATTAGCTTTCCCGGGCGGCGGCTGCGCATGCGCAGTGTGCATGTCAGGTCGGCCGCGGACGTGTTGACGTGTGGCGCCGGGCAGCGCCATTTTTAAATCCTGAGGCGCCATTAGAAAGAGGTGAGTGAGACTGTTCCACACGGCAGCCACACTACCTGCCATTATGTGGGGCTGCAGGCATACTACAGAAGATGCAGTGCTACAGGCATGATACATGCCCACAGCACTGCATCTCCTGTAGTATGCCCGCAGCCCCGCATTCTCTTGTACCATGCCCGCAGACCCACATTCTCCTCTACCATGCCCACAACACTGCATCTTCTGTAGTATGCCCGCAGCCCCGCATTCTCTTGTACCATGCCCACAGACCCGCATTCTCCTCTACCATACCCACAGCCCTGCATTCTCATGCACCATGCCCGCAGCTCTGCATTCTCCTGTATCATGCCCGCAGCCCTGCTTTCTCCTGTACCATGTCCGCAGCCCCGCATTCTCCTGCACCATGCCCACAGCCCCGCATTCTCATGCACCATGCCCGCAGCCCCACATTCTCATGCACCATGCCCGCAGCCCCGCATTCTCCTATACCATGCCCGCAGCCCCGCATTCTCCTGTACCATGCCCACAGCCCTGCATTCTCCTGTACCATGCCTACAGCCTCGCATTCTTCTGTACCATGCCCGCAACCCCGCATTCTCCTGTACCATGCCCGCAGCACTGCATTCTCCTGTACCATGCCCGCAGCACTGCATTCTCCTGCACCATGCCTGCAGCACTGCATTCTTCTGTACCATGCCCGCAGCACTGCATTCTCCTGTACCATGCCCGCAGCATTGCATTCTCCTGTACCATGCCCGCAGCACCGCATTATCCTGTACCATGCCCGCAGCCCTGCATTCTTCTGTACCATGCCCGCAGCACTGCATTCTCCTGTACCATGCCCGCAGCACTGCATTCTCCTGTACCATGCCCGCAGCCCTGCATTCTTCTGTACCATGCCCGCAGCCCCGCATTCTCCTGTACCATGCCCGCAGCACTGCATTCTCCTGTACCATGCCCGCAGCACTGCATTCTCCTGCACCATGCCTGCAGCACTGCATTCTTCTGTACCATGCCCGCAGCACTGCATTCTCCTGTACCATGCCCGCAGCATTGCATTCTCCTGTACCATGCCCGCAGCACCGCATTTTCCTGTACCATGCCCGCAGCCCTGCATTCTTCTGTACCATGCCCGCAGCACTGCATTCTCCTGTACCATGCCCGCAGCACTGCATTCTCCTGTACCATGCCCGCAGCCCTGCATTCTTCTGTACCATGCCCGCAGCCCTGCATTCTTCTGTACCATGCCCGCAGCCCTGCATTCTTCTGTACCATGCCCGCAGCCCTGCAGGGCACTGTGGCACTATAGACAGTAGAAAGCCTGGTGAGCTCATCTGCCCAGTGTCTACTGCTCTGTCCTGCTCTTGCTGTCACTCCGTACACACTCACACTCCTCTGACTGCTTTCATAGTCCTATAGAATATGGGGGCCTCTTGGAGGGCGTGAATTTTTTTTTTTTTTGGGGGGGGGGGGCAGCATTTCATTCTCGGACCCAGGCAGCACAATGTCCTGGGCCAGTCCTGGTAGGTGGCTCAGATTGCCGCTTGAAACCCGCAATCGTTCCCCGCTGAGAGAGAAGAACGGTCAGCTGTTGTAAACACAGCTGACCGTTCTCCCTGGAATGATCATAGAGCCCCTGTGATCCTCCTATATAGGATCACAGGTCTCTATGGTCATTCCACAAGCCACGCCCCCAAAAGTTAGAAACACGCCCCTAGGTACACATTTAACCCCTTGATCACCTATACTGTTAACCCCTTCCCTGCCAGTGTCATTATTACAGTAACAGTGCATATTTTTAGCACTGATTATTGTAGTAATGTCACTGGTCCCCCAAAAAGTGTCAAATATATCAGTTAGGGGCCCTATCTGTCCACCGCAATGTCGAAGTCCCGCAAAAAATAGCAGATTGCCGCCATTACTAGTAAAAAAAAAAAAACAATTAAAATGACATAAATCTTTCCTGTAGTTAGTAGACGCAAAATCTTTTGCGCAAACCAATCAAAATACGCTAATTGCGATTTTTTTTTTTTTTTTTACCAAAAATATGTAGCAGAAAACAAATTGGCCTGAAATGTTAAAAAATGAGGATGAGGGGTGTATGGGGGGGAATTATGGAGGATGAGGGGCGTATGGGGGGGGGGAATTATGGAGGATGAGGGGCGTATGGGGAGGAGAATTATGGAGGATGAGGGGCGTATGGGGGGGGGGAATTATGGAGGATGAGGGGCGTATGGGGGGGAGAATTATGGAGGATGAGGGGCGTATGGGGGGGGGAATCATGGAGGATGAGGGGCGTATGGGGAGGAGAATTATGGAGGATGAGGGGCGTATGGGGGGGGGATTATGGAGGATGAGGGGCGTATAGGGGGGGGGAATTATGGAGGATGAGGGGCGTTTGGGGGGGGGATTATGGAGGATGAGGGGCGTATAGGGGGGGATTATAGAGGGTATTATAAAGGATGGGGGGGGGGAATTATAGTGGATGTGGGGTGTAGAGAATGCCAGGTACAGGACAGTGTCACTGTCTTTTCCTGAGCCACTGTTACTCACTTTACCACCTCTACCACAGCTGATGACAATGCCCGGTACTTTCTGGAATGATGGACCATGTGACAGGGCTTGGGTCTAGCGCCCAATCATATTGCCTGAGCCCTGTCACATGATCAGTGAAGTGGCTCTGCAGCTCCCCCCAGTGGCTGTGTTGGGGAGGGGAGTATCATTAGGGTGATGCTTTACACAGGGTTCGTACGGTCATGAAAAACCTGGAAAAGTTATGGAATTTTACAATGGCAATTTCCAAGCCTGGATACGTTTTGGAAAATACTTAAGCCCAGAAAGTTTTGGAAAAGTCATGGAAATTTGAGAGAAAGGCACCATTCAGTGTAGCAGATGTAAATCATTTTATTGATTTACAGCAGTGTCCGGTACACATAACGCTATATGCATGCCTTATTTGTATTGTGAGTAGTTTTTATAAGGGGAAGGGGAGTGTACTATATGTGATAAAATTATTTAAAACAATACTGCACTATCGGCACCCCTTATTTGTTTTCATTCCCCGCCTATATATTGGTCACATGATATGGCTGAGAACTGACAGATGTATATCCACTATCTATGTGAGTGCCATCTTGTGTGGGAGATTCCAGCCATTTACAGGAATAGAGGAGGAGGATTTTGAAGTGGAGAGGAGAGAAAAGCAGATTAGATTAAGCGCAGATTCCTGGTAGCATTCAGTGAGTGGCCATTGTCACGGGAAGAGCACAGACGGTGTAGTGGAGGTGTTTTGCAGTCCATTAGGAACTTTGAGCACCAGGAATTCTTGGCTTAACCGTTTATTGTGCAATGATTAACCCTAAAGGACACACAAACAAAGTTTATATACCGAGTATTGTATATTTGTATGGACAGATACTATCAAGATTTATGCACTGAAATTATCTTCTCAGGTTGCAATAAGAGATTTTGCAGTTTGTTTTGGAACTGTAAAGAGGAAGTAAACCCTCCTCTGACACTTTTACCTATAGGTAAGCCTATGATAAGGCTTACCTATAGGTACTGTAAATATCTCCTAAACATGCATCGTTTAGGAGATATTTACCTTACATGCAGCCAGTGACGTCACTGGCGCATGCGCTCTGAAGGAGCGGCCGCTGGTGCGTTCCTTCAGAGCCCCGTGCCGTGACCGTAGGCTCCCACGCGCATGCGCTGGAGTGACGTAATTGCGGTGCCGGCCAATCAGATGGCCAGATGCCGCGATCCCGGAAGACGGGCGACTGAACATGTCGCCCGTCATACAGGTAAGCGGGCGGCATGGCGCGGGCTCGTTCTAAGGTAAGTATTTCATAATGAGCTAGTATGCGATGCATACTAGCTCATTATGTGTTTCTCTTTCAGGTTGTGAAAAAAAAAATGTTAAATGAGTTTACAACCTCTTTAAGCGCTGATGAATGTTATTAATACTGAGGTGTATCTTTGAGCACAATAGTGTTGATTACATTTTATTACATGTTTGAATTTGCACAGCGGCTGTTCAATTTTTGAAACAGTATTAATAGGTATTGTTTTTATTATTAATTTTGAGAGTTCATATTTGCGAAACATCTATTGGAATTTAAGCGCTGGGTGAGTGTTTGCCGGTTTTTCAGTCTAGCAACCACCTCACATATATTCGATTATAGTTGGTTAAATTATATTATTATATTGGTTAAATTACAATAGTTAACTTTTGCGTGATCCGTCACGTGACGTTCTCTGCGTGGGGTAACCTTTTTTACAGTCTATGGGCGTAACACAGTTTCAGCTACTGTACACTACAAAGCTTGTCATTTATTTTAGTAAAAATATGCTGGGTGTAACATGGATTTTCTTCTTATTTAACATGTATACATAGACATTTCATAAAACATTAGGTCATGAATATTTACTTGAAGTCATAAAAAAGTCATGGAATTTTATTGGTAAAAATGTGTATGAAGCCTGGCAATAGTAAACCAATAGATGGCGCTAAAGGTAGTACAGATTTATGACTGGCCCTGGCTGAAGTCCTAACAAACCTATAGATGGCGCTAAAGGGTCACAGATTTATTGTTGAACTGCAGCAGTAATAGAAAACCAATAGATGGCGCTGAAGGGAGCACAAATGTAATACTGACGGGCTGAAGTTATATTAAACCAATAGATGGCAATGAAGGGTCACGGATGTATTATTGAACTGCGGCATTATTAGCAAACCAATAGATGGCGCTAAAGGTACAGATTTATTGCTGACCCGCTTAAGTAATAAACTAATGGATTGCGCTAAAGGGTCACAGTTATTAACCTCCTGCAGTAATAAACCAATAGATGGCGCTAGAGGTAGTACAGATGTATTACTGAGCGGTTGAATTCATAACAAACCAATAGATGGCGCCGAAGCATCACAGATTTATTACTGACCAGTTGAAGTCATAGCAACCGATGACTGAACACTTTTTTTTTTTTAACTGAGCTGAGCTTATTCTCTAGGGTCTCTGCTAAAAAGAAATATATATTCTTTGGGGGGTTTTAAGTCATTTTCTAGCCAAAAAATCCCTAAACTGATTTTAAATTGTCAGAAAAATGGCCGGCCCAGACCAAAATAAATTTTGAACTTAGGGAGGGGGTAGAATTGTAATATTTTCATCTATACATTCCAAACTCATTCTATAAATGACCGTCTTCCTGAGGAATAATGTCTGTGAAATGAAAATTTGATTTTAATAAGAATAAAGCACATTGTGTGAGGGCAAATCGCTGTATGGAAGTTAGCGGCCCAGCCAAAAAAACATACCCCGTCCACCAGCCAACCGGAAGCATTTTTGGAGCACAGACCCCGCCCACCAGCCAGTAAACAGTCTAGTATGGTCTTTGAAAACGGCTTGCTCCCAATATGCATCTCCTGATTTACAAACGGTGATTTGCCTTATTTTTTTGTATCTTATAATCAACTTTTTATTTCACAGACATTATTCCTCGATAGAAGCTTATTATACAATCAGTTTGGGACGTATAGAAGAAAAAAAAAGAAAAAATGGTACCCTCTCCCTAAGTTGACCATGTTTAATATCATAGGGTATAAATAGTGCTGAAAACCTTGTCTTTATTTGTGTTCTGTGTTAGTCGGAGCATAAAAAGATATAGAACAGATTCACAAGTTTTTTTCTTACACCAAATCAATTCTACAAAAACCAGGAAAAGACAGTCCAGCCCCCCTAGATGGTGTAAAGCAAAGTACGCTGAATCTTTTGCCCGTGTGAGGACGACCCAGTGGACAGGGTCAGAGGACAAAGAATAAAAAATGCCCCCCTTTGGATTGTAAGCTCTACCAGCAGGGCCCTCCTATTCCTTCTTTATTGAATTGTATTTTTAGTGCATTTTTCTCCCCTCTTTTTTCTTAGGGTCAACTCACACCACATGCGGTACAGTGCGTTTTTTCTCTGCATCAAAAACGCATTGATAGTAGGTTATATGGTTTTCAATGGCACCGCAAGTGGTGTGAACTGGCCCTAAGTGTGCTCCTAGGGAGTGCTTTCTAACTGCAGGGGAGGTGCTTAACTGGAGCAACTGCTTAGCAGAAACACAAGATCTCCATCTTGCCCTTTGACAGACCGCTGTTCTTCCTCTCCTGTGAACGATCGGCGGGTCCCAGTGGACATCACGTCCACCGGAGCCGCTGATTGGCTACAGCGGGAGCAGGTTGCCGGTGGTGCGTGATCCACACCCTGCACACGAAGTCACGTACAGGTACACGATTTGGCGCAGGAGCGCCGCCCTGCCGCAGTACATCTGCGTGGGGTGCTCCATAAGTGGTAATGTACAGGGAGGAGTTAGACTCTTCTTAGGCCTGGATCAAACCAGGTGTGGGAATGCATGAGATTGCATCTTTTCCCACACCACGCTCAAAAACAAAAAACAAAATGCGCTGTCTTCTGCAGATGCCTGGGGGTGCCATTAATCCCTAATAGTCAACCGACTCATCTGGTAAACATGCATGTGTTTGCAGCCTGGAAAAATGCAGGGTACCGCAGTACTGTGTGGTTTGGTGAAGCGAGATTTTAGGAATCGTGTCTGCGCTATTTTTGCCCATTTTAGGCCCATTGAAAATAGTGGGCTGAGCTAAGAGCGCCGTTCGTCAATGCGCATGCCTGGATGCAGCTTCTGGTGTAAGGGAGCCCCTATTTTATTGTTCCTTTGTTCCCTTTTTTGTTTTCCTGAATTAGGGAGCTGGGGGAGGGGGGTGCACTTTTGCATCCTCACCCTCGTTGCCAGTGGGCCTTTTCCCAAGACTGGCCATAGAGCTCGGCAAAAAAGTGCAGCAATCTAACCGCAATATGTGAACATAAGGGTGGTCCCAGCGGCGGTTTTGCCAGGGCCGGACTGGCCTACCGGCCCTGGGGCAGCTTTAATGGCCGGCGCAGCCGCAGCGCCGCTTTAATGGCCGGCGCAGCCGCAGCGCCGCTTTAAACATTGGACTGTGACAGTCCGTCCGTTCGTCCGATATTACCCGCGTCACGCGTGACGTCAGCCGCTGTGAGCAGCATTACGTCACCGCGCCGACGGTCACGGGGGCGGGGCGGCTCAGCGGCTGGGAAATGACTGGTGGCTGAGTGAGTGGAGGGAGGCTGCGACTGCCGACTGGTGATGATGACTCACGGGCGCGCCGAAGCCGATGATGATCCCTCCCTCCACACTGATGACGTGCAATGCGGCCGCCACTGTCCAGTCCCGACACAACAACAAACAACACGTGACAACATGACAGACACGCGCCGCGCCAGCCATGTGATCAAACTCATGATGATGAGGTGAGCAGCCTGCTTGACTTAGGTCAGAGAGTCAGACACACAGACAGTGGCAGAGAGTGCACCGCAGCCCTGCATTTTCATGCACCATGCCCGCAGCCCCGCATTCTCATGCACCATGCCCGCAGCCCCGCATTCTCCTGTACCATGCCCGCAGCCCCGCATTCTCCTGTACCATGCCCGCAGCCCCGCATTCTCCTGTACCATGCCCGCAGCCTTGCATTCTCCTGTACCATGCCCGCAGCCCCGCATTCTCCTGTACCATGCCTACAGCCTCGCATTCTTCTGTACCATGCCCGCAGCCCTGCATTCTCCTGTACCATGCCTACAGCCTTGCATTCTTCTGTACCATGCCCGCAGCCCTGCATTCTCCTGTACCATGCCCGCAGCACTGCATTCTCCTGTACCATGCCCGAAGCCCTGCATTCTTCTGTACCATGCCCGCAGCACTGCATTCTCCTGTACCATGCCCGCAGCCCTGCATTCTCCTGTACCATGCCCGAAGCCCTGCATTCTTCTGTACCATGCCCGCAGCACTGCATTCTCCTGTACCATGCCCGCAGCCCTGCATTCTCCTGTACCATGCCCGCAGCACTGCATTCTCCTGTACCATGCCCGAAGCCCTGCATTCTTCTGTACCATGCCCGCAGCACTGCATTCTCCTGTACCATGCCCGCAGCCCTGCATTCTTCTGTACCATGCCCGCAGCACTGCATTCTCCTGTACCATGCCCGCAGCCCCGCATTCTCCTGTACCATGCCCGCAGCCCTGCATTCTTCTGTTCCGTTCCCGCAGCACTGCATTCTCCTGTACCATGCCTGCAGCCCCGCATTCTCCTGTACCATGCCCGCAGCCCTGCATTCTTCTGTACCATGCCCGCAGCACTGCATTCTCCTGTACCATGCCCGTAGCACTGCATTCTCCTGTACCATGCCCGCAGCTCCGCATTCTCCTGTACCATGCCCGCAGCCCTGCATTCTCCTGTTCCCTGCCCGCAGCCCTGCATTCTCCTGTACCATGCCTACAGCCCCGCATTCTCCTGTACCATGCCCGCAGCCCTGCATTCTCCTGTACCATGCCCGCAGCCCTGCATTCTCCTGTACCATGCCCGCAGCACTGCATTCTCCTGTACCATGCCCGCAGCACTGCATTCTCCTGTACCATGCCCGCAGCCCTGCAGGGCACTGTGGCACTATAGACAGTAGAAAGCCTGGTGAGCTCATCTGCCCAGTGTCTACTGCTCTGTCCTGCTCCTGCTGTCACTCCGTACACACTCACACTCCTCTGACTGCTTTCATAGTCCTATAGAATATGGGGGCCTCTTGGAGGGCGTGAATTTTTTTTTTTTTTGGGGGGGGGGGCAGCATTTCATTCTCGGACCCAGGCAGCACAATGTCCTGGGCCAGTCCTGGTAGGTGGCTCAGATTGCCGCTTGACACCCGCAATCGTTCCCCGCTGAGAGAGAAGAACGGTCAGCTGTTGTAAACACAGCTGACCGTTCTCCCTGGAATGATAATAGAGCCCCTGTGATCCTCCTATATAGGATCACAGGTCTCTATGGTCATTCCACAAGCCACGCCCCCAAAAGTTAGAAACACGCCCCTAGGTACACATTTAACCCCTTGATCACCTATACTGTTAACCCCTTCCCTGCCAGTGTCATTATTACAGTAACAGTGCATATTTTTAGCACTGATTACTGTAGTAATGTCACTGGTCCCCCAAAAAGTGTCAAATATATCAGTTAGAGGTCCGATTTGTCCGCCGCAATGTCGAAGTCCCGCAAAAAATAGCAAAAAAAAAAAAAAACAATTAAAATGACATAAATCTTTCCTGTAGTTAGTAGACGCAAAATATTTCGCGCAAACCAATCAAAATACGCTAATTGCGATTTTTTTTTTTTTTTTTTTTACCAAAAATATGTAGCAGAAAACAAATTGGCCTGAAATGTTAACCACTTAAGCCCCGGAAGATTTTACCCCCTTCCTGACCAGGGGGTATTTTGCGATTCGGCACTGCGTGACTTTAACGGACAATTGCGCGGTCGTGCGACGCTGTATCTAAACAAATTTGGCGTCCTTTTTTTCCCACAAACAGAGCTTTCTTTTGGTGGTATTTGATCACCTGTGCGATTTTTTGATCACGCGCTATAAACAAAAAAAGAGCGTCAATTTTGCAAAAATAGCAATATTTTTCACATTTTTTTATATGAAATTCCCCAAAAAAAAAATTTAAAAATCAAAATTTTTTTACTTTTTCGGCCAATTTGTTTTATGCTACCTATGTTTGGTAAAAAAAATCGCAAAAAGCGTATTTTGATTGGTTTGCGCAAAAGTTATCGCGTTTACTAACAAAGGGAAAGATTTCTGTCATTTTTGTTGTTTTTTTTTTTAACGTGTAATGGCGGCGATCTGCGATTTTTTTTGCGGTACTGCGACATTGGGGCGGACAGATCGGACCCTTGATTGACATTTTTGACACTTTTGGGGTTACCAGTGACATTTCTACAGTAATCAGTGCTATATATATGCACTGTTACTGTAAAAATACACTGGTAGTGAAGGGGTTAACTTTATTTGGGAGGGAGGGGCTGTGTGTATCCCTAGGGGCGTGCTTTCTACTGTGATTGGCTGGGGCTTGAGCTGTATGGACACTGATCAACGGATCTACATACTAGATCCGAGTGATCAGTATCCTAACAGCAAGGAGAATGACAGGCAGCTTGTTTACACAAGCTGCCTGACATTCTCCCTCTCCCCCGCCGATCGCCGAGTGACCGGCGGACATCGGGTCCGCCGGTCACACGTGCGGGGGGGTCCGTGACCACGCGGGAGCGGGAGCGCGCCTCCGGGGGCGCGCGCTCGCTCCCTAGACCCTCACAAGCTAGTGACGTAGCCCTACGTCACTTTGCCTGTGAGGGGCTGACTGCCGACGTAGATCGGCGTTAGGCAGTCGGCAAGTGGTTAAAAAATGAGGATGAGGGGTGTATGGGGGGGAATTATGGAGGATGAGGGGCGTATGGGGGGGGGGGAATTATGGAGGATGAGGGGCGTATGGGGGGGAGAATTATGGAGGATGAGGGGCGTATGGGGGGGGGGGAATTATGGAGGATGAGGGGCGTATGGGGGGGGGGAATTATGGAGGATGAGGGGCGTATGGGGGGGAGAATTATGGAGGATGAGGGGCGTATGGGGGGGGAATTATGGAGGATGAGGGGCGTATGGGGGGGAGAATTATGGAGGATGAGGGGCGTATGGGGGGGGGATTATGGAGGATGAGGGGCGTATAGGGGGGGGGAATTATGGAGGATGAGGGGCGTTTGGGGGGGGATTATGGAGGATGAGGGGCGTATAGGGGGGGATTATAGAGGGTATTATAAAGGATGGGGGGGGGGAATTATAGTGGATGTGGGGTGTAGAGAATGCCAGGTACAGGACAGTGTCACTGTCTTTTCCTGAGCCACTGTTACTCACTTTACCACCTCTACCACAGCTGATGACAATGCCCGGTACTTTCTGGAATGATGGACCATGTGACAGGGCTTGGGTCTAGCGCCCAATCATATTGCCTGAGCCCTGTCACATGATCAGTGAAGTGGCTCTGCAGCTCCCCCCAGTGGCTGTGTTGGGGAGGGGAGTATCATTAGGGTGATGCTTTACACAGGGTTCGTACGGTCATGAAAAACCTGGAAAAGTTATGGAATTTTACAATGGCAATTTCCAAGCCTGGATACGTTTTGGAAAATACTTAAGCCCAGAAAGTTTTGGAAAAGTCATGGAAATTTGAGAGAAAGGCACCATTCAGTGTAGCAGATGTAAATCATTTTATTGATTTACAGCAGTGTCCGGTACACATAACGCTATATGCATGCCTTATTTGTATTGTGAGTAGTTTTTATAAGGGGAAGGGGAGTGTACTATATGTGATAAAATTATTTAAAACAATACTGCACTATCGGCACCCCTTATTTGTTTTCATTCCCCGCCTATATATTGGTCACATGATATGGCTGAGAACTGACAGATGTATATCCACTATCTATGTGAGTGCCATCTTGTGTGGGAGATTCCAGCCATTTACAGGAATAGAGGAGGAGGATTTTGAAGTGGAGAGGAGAGAAAAGCAGATTAATTTAAGCGCAGATTCCTGGTAGCATTCAGTGAGTGGCCATTGTCACGGGGAGAGCACAGACGGTGTAGTGGAGGTGTTTTGCAGTCCATTAGGAACTTTGAGCACCGGGAATTCTTGGCTTAACCGTTTATTGTGCAATGATTAACCCTAAAGGACACACAAACAAAGTTTATATACCGAGTATTGTATATTTGTATGGACAGATACTATCAAGATTTATGCACTGAAATTATCTTCTCAGGTTGCAATAAGAGATTTTGCAGTTTGTTTTGGGACTGTAAAGAGGAAGTAAACCCTCCTCTGACACTTTTACCTATAGGTAAGCCTATGATAAGGCTTACCTATAGGTACTGTAAATATCTCCTAAACATGCATCATTTAGGAGATATTTACCTTACATGCAGCCAGTGACGTCACTGGCGCATGCGCTCTGAAGGAGCGGCCGCTGGTGCGTTCCTTCAGAGCCCCGTGCCGTGACCGTAGGCTCCCACGCGCATGCGCGGGAGTGACGTAATTGCGGTGCCGGCCAATCAGATGGCCAGATGCCGCGATCCCGGAAGACGGGCGACTGAACATGTCGCCCGTCATACAGGTAAGCGGGCGGAACGGCGGGGGCTCGTTCTAAGGTAAGTATTTCATAATGAGCTAGTATGCGATGCATACTAGCTCATTATGTGTTTCTCTTTCAGGTTGTGAAAAAAAAATGTTAAATGAGTTTACAACCTCTTTAAGCGCTGATGAATGTTATTAATACTGAGGTGTATCTTTGAGCACAATAGTGTTGATTACATTTTATTACATGTTTGAATTTGCACAGCGGCTGTTCAATTTTTGAAACAGTATTAATAGGTATTGTTTTTATTATTAATTTTGAGAGTTCATATTTGCGAAACATCTATTGGAATTTAAGCGCTGGGTGAGTGTTTGCCGGTTTTTCAGTCTAGCAACCACCTCACATGTATTCGATTATAGTTGGTTAAATTATATTATTATATTGGTTAAATTACAATAGTTAACTTTTGCGTGATCCGTCACGTGACGTTCTCTGCGTGGGGTAACCTTTTTTACAGTCTATGGGGGTAACGCAGTTTCAGCTACTGTACACTACAAAGCTTGTCATTTATTTTAGTAAAAATATGCTGGGTGTAACATGGATTTTCTTCTTATTTAACATGTATACATAGACATTTCATAAAACATTAGGTCATGAATATTTACTTGAAGTCATAAAAAAGTCATGGAATTTTATTGGTAAAAATGTGTATGAAGCCTGGCAATAGTAAACCAATAGATGGCGCTAAAGGTAGTACAGATTTATGACTGGCCCTGGCTGAAGTCCTAACAAACCTATAGATGGCGCTAAAGGGTCACAGATTTATTGTTGAACTGCAGCAGTAATAGAAAACCAATAGATGGCGCTGAAGGGAGCACAAATGTAATACTGACGGGCTGAAGTTATATTAATCCAATAGATGGCAATGAAGGGTCACGGATGTATTATTGAACTGCGGCATTATTAGCAAACCAATAGATGGCGCTAAAGGTACAGATTTATTGCTGACCCGCTTAAGTAATAAACTAATGGATTGCGCTAAAGGGTCACAGTTATTAACCTCCTGCAGTAATAAACCAATAGATGGCGCTAGAGTAGAGCTGCACGATTAATCGTATGAAAATCGCGATCTCGATTCACCCCCTCTGACGATCTAAACCTGACATATGCTCGATTCTTTGCATAGCTGAGGGAGCAGAGAAAACAGCTGTGGAAAACTCCCAGTAACTATAAACAAAATGATTACATTGTATCGTTCTTCCTGCAAACTCCTATCAGCATTTAAGTCTCCCAGTAACTATAAACAAAATTATTACATTGTATCTTTTCCTTCCCTCTGCCAGGGAGAAAGGAAGTTTAACCTCTTAGACCCGGTTCACACTACTGCGTGTGCCGGGTTCGCATGTCATGTCGGAGCGCACTGCTCCGACATGACATGCGATCAGCTGTGCGGTGCGAGTTTAGCCATACAGTTTGTATGGCTAAATTCGCATCGCACCCGCAGCAAAGACGCACAGGAGGCATTTTTGCTGCCGCATCAGGATCGGATCGCACAGCGGTTCACACTTGTGCGATCCGATCCTGTGCGAACTGCACGATCGCACTGCGATATGCGATCAAACTGGGGGTGTCGTTAAGATTACATTGACACCCCCAGCGGATCGCATATGGCAGTGTGAACTGCCGGGGGTGCGTGTGCGATGCGGGAACAGGCTGCGAATTCGCAGCCTTCCCGCATCGCAATAGTGTGAACCGAGCCTTAAAGACTAGAACTTTTTCTGACACTTGTTGCTTGCAAGTTAAAATCATTTTTTTTTGCTAGAAAAGTACTTAGAACCCCCAAACATTTTATATATTTTTTTAGCAGAGACCCTACAGAATAAAATGGCGATTGTTGTAATATTTTATGTCACACTGTATTTGCGCAGCAGTCTTTCAAACGCAATTAATAAACTTTAATGAATAAAAAAAAAAAACGTAACAGTAAAGTTATCCCAATTTTTTTTTGTTACACAGAGAATCGTGATCTTTATTCCAAGCTAAAAAATCGTGATTCTCATTTTGGCCAGAATCGTGCAGCTCTACGCTAGAGGTAGTACAGATGTATTACTGACCGGTTGAATTCATAACAAACCAATAGATGGCGCCGAAGCATCACAGATTTATTACTGACCAGTTGAAGTCATAGCAACCGATGACTGAACACTTTTTTTTTTTTAACTGAGCTGAGCTTATTCTCTAGGGTCTCTGCTAAAAAGAAATATATATTCTTTGGGGGGTTTTAAGTCATTTTCTAGCCAAAAAATCCCTAAACTGATTTTAAATTGTCAGAAAAATGGCCGGCCCAGACCAAAATAAATTTTGAACTTAGGGAGGGGGTAGAATTGTAATATTTTCATCTATACATTCCAAACTCATTCTATAAATGACCGTCTTCCTGAGGAATAATGTCTGTGAAATGAAAATTTGATTTTAATAAGAATAAAGCACATTGTGTGAGGGCAAATCGCTGTATGGAAGTTAGCTGCCCAGCTAGGAAAGCATACCCCGCCCACCAGCCAACCGGAAGCATTTTTGGAGCACAGACCCCGCCCACCAGCCAGTAAACAGTCTAGTATGGTCTTTGAAAACGGCTTGCTCCCAATATGCATCTCCTGATTTACAAACGGTGATTTGCCTTATTTTTTTGTATCTTAT
>NW_028119645.1:0-61000 GCF_965119305.1 Pelophylax lessonae
CAGGCATTTAGAGGGCATTTTTTTAGGCAGGCATGTCATTTTTTGTATTTAGCGTCTGAGGGGTCTAAAAAGTGTACCTGTCAAGTTTCAGCTCTGTAGCATGTCCAGAACCCCTAAAAAAATAGCATTTTTCTTATATTTTCAGGAATATGGCTTCTCTGCGGCTGGCTTTTTCTCTTGCAGGCATTTAGCGGTCATTTTTTTAGGCAGGCATGTCATTTTTTGTATTTAGCGTCTGGGGGGTCTAAAAAGTGTACCTGTCAAGTTTCAGCTCTGTAGCATGTCCAGAACCCCTAAAAAAACAGCATTTTTCTTATATTTTCAGGAATATGGCTTCTCTGCGGCTGGCTTTTTCTCTTGCAGGCATTTAGCGGTCATTTTTTTAGGCAGGCATGTCATTTTTTGTATTTAGCGTCTGGGGGGGTCTAAAAAGTGTACCTGTCAAGTTTCAGCTCTGTAGCATGTCCAGAACTCCTAAAAAAACAGCATTTTTCTTATATTTTCAGGAATATGGCTTCTCTGCGGCTGGCTTTTTCTCTTGCAGGCATTTAGCGGGCATTTTTTTAGGCAGGCATGTCATTTTTTGTATTTAGCGTCTGGGGGGTCTAAAAAGTGTACCTGTCAAGTTTTAGCTCTGTAGCATGTCCAGAACCCCTAAAAAACAAAATTTTTCTTATATTTTCAGGAATATGGCTTCTCTGCGGCTGGCTTTTTCTCTTGCAGGCATTTAGCGGGCATTTTTTTAGGCAGGCATGTCATTTTTTGTATTTAGCGTCTGGGGGGTCTAAAAAGTGTACCTGTCAAGTTTCAGCTCTGTAGCATGTCCAGAACCCCTAAAAAACAGCATTTTTCTTATATTTTCAGGAATATGGCTTCTCTGCGGCTGGCTTTTTCTCTTGCAGGCATTTAGCGGTCATTTTTTTAGGCAGGCATGTCATTTTTTGTATTTAGCGTCTGGGGGGTCTAAAAAGTGTACCTGTCAAGTTTCAGCTCTGTAGCATGTCCAGAACTCCTAAAAAAACAGCATTTTTCTTATATTTTCAGGAATATGGCTTCTCTGCGGCTGGCTTTTTCTCTTGCAGGCATTTAGCGGTCATTTTTTTAGGCAGGCATGTCATTTTTTGTATTTAGCGTCTGGGGGGTCTAAAAAGTGTAACTGTCAAGTTTCAGCTCTGTAGCATGTCCAGAACCCCTAAAAAAACAGCATTTTTCTTATATTTTCAGGAATATGGCTTCTCTGCGGCTGGCTTTTTCTCTTGCAGGCATTTAGCGGGCATTTTTTTAGGCAGGCATGTCATTTTTTTGTATTTAGCGTCTGGGGGGTCTAAAAAGTGTACCTGTCAAGTTTCAGCTCTGTAGCATGTCCAGAACCCCTAAAAAAACAGCATTTTTCTTATATTTTCAGGAATATGGCTTCTCTGCGGCTGGCTTTTTCTCTTGCAGGCATTTAGCGGGCATTTTTTTAGGCAGGCATGTCATTTTTTGTATTTAGCGTCTGGGGGGTCTAAAAAGTGTACCTGTCAAGTTTCAGCTCTGTAGCATGTCCAGAACCCCTAAAAAACAAAATTTTTCTTATATTTTCAGGAATATGGCTTCTCTGCGGCTGGCTTTTTCTCTTGCAGGCATTTAGCGGGCATTTTTTTAGGCAGGCATGTCATTTTTTGTATTTAGCGTCTGGGGGGTCTAAAAAGTGTACCTGTCAAGTTTCAGCTCTGTAGCATGTCCAGAACCCCTAAAAAACAGCATTTTTCTTATATTTTCAGGAATATGGCTTCTCTGCGGCTGGCTTTTTCTCTTGCAGGCATTTAGCGGTCATTTTTTTAGGCAGGCATGTCATTTTTTGTATTTAGCGTCTGGGGGGGTCTAAAAAGTGTACCTGTCAAGTTTCAGCTCTGTAGCATGTCCAGAACTCCTAAAAAAACAGCATTTTTCTTATATTTTCAGGAATATGGCTTCTCTGCGGCTGGCTTTTTCTCTTGCAGGCATTTAGCGGTCATTTTTTTAGGCAGGCATGTCATTTTTTGTATTTAGCGTCTGGGGGGTCTAAAAAGTGTACCTGTGAAGTTTCAGCTCTGTAGCATGTCCAGAACCCCTAAAAAACAAAATTTTTCTTATATTTTCAGGAATATGGCTTCTCTGCGGCTGGCTTTTTCTCTTGCTGGCATTTAGCGGGCATTTTTTTAGGCAGGCATGTCATTTTTTGTATTTAGCGTCTGGGGGGTCTAAAAAGTGTACCTGTCAAGTTTCAGCTCTGTAGCATGTCCAGAACCCCTAAAAAACAGCATTTTTCTTATATTTTCAGGAATATGGCTTCTCTGCGGCTGGCTTTTTCTCTTGCAGGCATTTAGCGGTCATTTTTTTAGGCAGGCATGTCATTTTTTGTATTTAGCGTCTGGGGGGTCTAAAAAGTGTACCTGTCAAGTTTCAGCTCTGTAGCATGTCCAGAACTCCTAAAAAAACAGCATTTTTCTTATATTTTCAGGAATATGGCTTCTCTGCGGCTGGCTTTTTCTCTTGCAGGCATTTAGCGGTCATTTTTTTAGGCAGGCATGTCATTTTTTGTATTTAGCGTCTGGGGGGTCTAAAAAGTGTAACTGTCAAGTTTCAGCTCTGTAGCATGTCCAGAACCCCTAAAAAACAGCATTTTTCTTATATTTTCAGGAATACGGCTTCTCTGCGGCTGGCTTTTTCTCTTGCAGGCATTTAGAGGGCATTTTTTTAGGCAGGCATGTCATTTTTTGTATTTAGCGTCTGGGGGGTCTAAAAAGTGTACCTGTCAAGTTTCAGCTCTGTAGCATGTCCAGAACCCCTAAAAAACAGCATTTTTCTTATATTTTCAGGAATACGGCTTCTCTGCGGCTGGCTTTTTCTCTTGCAGGCATTTAGAGGGCATTTTTTTAGGCAGGCATGTCATTTTTTGTATTTAGCATCTGGGGGGTCTAAAAAGTGTACCTGTCAAGTTTCAGCTCTGTAGCATGTCCAGAACCCCTAAAAAACAGCATTTTTCTTATATTTTCAGGAATACGGCTTCTCTGCGGCTGGCTTTTTCTCTTGCAGGCATTTAGAGGGCATTTTTTTAGGCAGGCATGTCATTTTTTGTATTTAGCGTCTGGGGGGTCTAAAAAGTGTACCTGTCAAGTTTCAGCTCTGTAGCATGTCCAGAACCCCTAAAAAAACAGCATTTTTCTTATATTTTCAGGAATATGGCTTCTCTGCGGCTGGCTTTTTCTCTTGCAGGCATTTAGCGGTCATTTTTTTAGGCAGGCATGTCATTTTTTGTATTTAGCGTCTGGGGGGTCTAAAAAGTGTACCTGTCAAGTTTCAGCTCTGTAGCATGTCCAGAACCCCTAAAAAAACAGCATTTTTCTTATATTTTCAGGAATATGGCTTCTCTGCGGCTGGCTTTTTCTCTTGCAGGCATTTAGCGGTCATTTTTTTAGGCAGGCATGTCATTTTTTGTATTTAGCGTCTGGGGGGGTCTAAAAAGTGTACCTGTCAAGTTTCAGCTCTGTAGCATGTCCAGAACTCCTAAAAAAACAGCATTTTTCTTATATTTTCAGGAATATGGCTTCTCTGCGGCTGGCTTTTTCTCTTGCAGGCATTTAGCGGGCATTTTTTTAGGCAGGCATGTCATTTTTTGTATTTAGCGTCTGGGGGGTCTAAAAAGTGTACCTGTCAAGTTTTAGCTCTGTAGCATGTCCAGAACCCCTAAAAAACAAAATTTTTCTTATATTTTCAGGAATATGGCTTCTCTGCGGCTGGCTTTTTCTCTTGCAGGCATTTAGCGGGCATTTTTTTAGGCAGGCATGTCATTTTTTGTATTTAGCGTCTGGGGGGTCTAAAAAGTGTACCTGTCAAGTTTCAGCTCTGTAGCATGTCCAGAACCCCTAAAAAACAGCATTTTTCTTATATTTTCAGGAATATGGCTTCTCTGCGGCTGGCTTTTTCTCTTGCAGGCATTTAGCGGTCATTTTTTTAGGCAGGCATGTCATTTTTTGTATTTAGCGTCTGGGGGGTCTAAAAAGTGTACCTGTCAAGTTTCAGCTCTGTAGCATGTCCAGAACTCCTAAAAAAACAGCATTTTTCTTATATTTTCAGGAATATGGCTTCTCTGCGGCTGGCTTTTTCTCTTGCAGGCATTTAGCGGTCATTTTTTTAGGCAGGCATGTCATTTTTTGTATTTAGCGTCTGGGGGGTCTAAAAAGTGTAACTGTCAAGTTTCAGCTCTGTAGCATGTCCAGAACCCCTAAAAAAACAGCATTTTTCTTATATTTTCAGGAATATGGCTTCTCTGCGGCTGGCTTTTTCTCTTGCAGGCATTTAGCGGGCATTTTTTTAGGCAGGCATGTCATTTTTTTGTATTTAGCGTCTGGGGGGTCTAAAAAGTGTACCTGTCAAGTTTCAGCTCTGTAGCATGTCCAGAACCCCTAAAAAAACAGCATTTTTCTTATATTTTCAGGAATATGGCTTCTCTGCGGCTGGCTTTTTCTCTTGCAGGCATTTAGCGGGCATTTTTTTAGGCAGGCATGTCATTTTTTGTATTTAGCGTCTGGGGGGTCTAAAAAGTGTACCTGTCAAGTTTCAGCTCTGTAGCATGTCCAGAACCCCTAAAAAACAAAATTTTTCTTATATTTTCAGGAATATGGCTTCTCTGCGGCTGGCTTTTTCTCTTGCAGGCATTTAGCGGGCATTTTTTTAGGCAGGCATGTCATTTTTTGTATTTAGCGTCTGGGGGGTCTAAAAAGTGTACCTGTCAAGTTTCAGCTCTGTAGCATGTCCAGAACCCCTAAAAAACAGCATTTTTCTTATATTTTCAGGAATATGGCTTCTCTGCGGCTGGCTTTTTCTCTTGCAGGCATTTAGCGGTCATTTTTTTAGGCAGGCATGTCATTTTTTGTATTTAGCGTCTGAGGGGGTCTAAAAAGTGTACCTGTCAAGTTTCAGCTCTGTAGCATGTCCAGAACTCCTAAAAAAACAGCATTTTTCTTATATTTTCAGGAATATGGCTTCTCTGCGGCTGGCTTTTTCTCTTGCAGGCATTTAGCGGTCATTTTTTTAGGCAGGCATGTCATTTTTTGTATTTAGCGTCTGGGGGGTCTAAAAAGTGTACCTGTGAAGTTTCAGCTCTGTAGCATGTCCAGAACCCCTAAAAAACAAAATTTTTCTTATATTTTCAGGAATATGGCTTCTCTGCGGCTGCCTTTTTCTCTTGCAGGCATTTAGAGGGCATTTTTTTAGGCAGGCATGTCATTTTTTGTATTTAGCGTCTGGGGGGTCTAAAAAGTGTACCTGTCAAGTTTCAGCTCTGTAGCATGTCCAGAACTCCTAAAAAAACAGCATTTTTCTTATATTTTCAGGAATATGGCTTCTCTGCGGCTGGCTTTTTCTCTTGCAGGCATTTAGCGGTCATTTTTTTATGCAGGCATGTCATTTTTTGTATTTAGCGTCTGGGGGGTATAAAAAGTGTACCTGTCAAGTTTCAGCTCTGTAGCATGTCCAGAACCCCTAAAAAACAGCATTTTTCTTATATTTTCAGGAATATGTCTTCTCTGCGGCTGGCTTTTTCTCTTGCAGGCATTTAGCGGGCATTTTTTTAGGCAGGCATGTCATTTTTTTGTATTTAGCGTCTGGGGGGTCTAAAAAGTGTACCTGTGAAGTTTCAGCTCTGTAGCATGTCCAGAACCCCTAAAAAACAAAATTTTTCTTATATTTTCAGGAATATGGCTTCTCTGCGGCTGGCTTTTTCTCTTGCAGGCATTTAGCGGGCATTTTTTTAGGCAGGCATGTCATTTTTTGTATTTAGCGTCTGGGGGGTCTAAAAAGTGTACCTGTCAAGTTTCAGCTCTGTAGCATGTCCAGAACCCCTAAAAAACAGCATTTTTCTTATATTTTCAGGAATATGGCTTCTCTGCGGCTGGCTTTTTCTCTTGCAGGCATTTAGCGGTCATTTTTTTAGGCAGGCATGTCATTTTTTGTATTTAGCGTCTGGGGGGTCTAAAAAGTGTACCTGTCAAGTTTCAGCTCTGTAGCATGTCCAGAACTCCTAAAAAAACAGCATTTTTCTTATATTTTCAGGAATATGGCTTCTCTGCGGCTGGCTTTTTCTCTTGCAGGCATTTAGCGGTCATTTTTTTAGGCAGGCATGTCATTTTTTGTATTTAGCGTCTGGGGGGTCTAAAAAGTGTAACTGTCAAGTTTCAGCTCTGTAGCATGTCCAGAACCCCTAAAAAAACAGCATTTTTCTTATATTTTCAGGAATATGGCTTCTCTGCGGCTGGCTTTTTCTCTTGCAGGCATTTAGCGGGCATTTTTTTAGGCAGGCATGTCATTTTTTTGTATTTAGCGTCTGGGGGGTCTAAAAAGTGTACCTGTAAAGTTTCAGCTCTGTAGCATGTCCAGAACCCCTAAAAAACAGCATTTTTCTTATATTTTCAGGAATACGGCTTCTCTGCGGCTGGCTTTTTCTCTTGCAGGCATTTAGAGGGCATTTTTTTAGGCAGGCATGTCATTTTTTGTATTTAGCGTCTGGGGGGTCTAAAAAGTGTACCTGTCAAGTTTCAGCTCTGTAGCATGTCCAGAACCCCTAAAAAAACAGCATTTTTCTTATATTTTCAGGAATACGGCTTCTCTGCGGCTGGCTTTTTCTCTTGCAGGCATTTAGAGGGCATTTTTTTAGGCAGGCATGTCATTTTTTGTATTTAGCGTCTGGGGGGTCTAAAAAGTGTACCTGTCAAGTTTCAGCTCTGTAGCATGTCCAGAACCCCTAAAAAAACAGCATTTTTCTTATATTTTCAGGAATATGGCTTCTCTGCGGCTGGCTTTTTCTCTTGCAGGCATTTAGCGGGCATTTTTTTAGGCAGGCATGTCATTTTTTGTATTTAGCGTCTGGGGGGTCTAAAAAGTGTACCTGTCAAGTTTTAGCTCTGTAGCATGTCCAGAACCCCTAAAAAACAAAATTTTTCTTATATTTTCAGGAATATGGCTTCTCTGCGGCTGGCTTTTTCTCTTGCAGGCATTTAGCGGGCATTTTTTTAGGCAGGCATGTCATTTTTTGTATTTAGCGTCTGGGGGGTCTAAAAAGTGTACCTGTCAAGTTTCAGCTCTGTAGCATGTCCAGAACCCCTAAAAAACAGCATTTTTCTTATATTTTCAGGAATATGGCTTCTCTGCGGCTGGCTTTTTCTCTTGCAGGCATTTAGCGGTCATTTTTTTAGGCAGGCATGTCATTTTTTGTATTTAGCGTCTGGGGGGTCTAAAAAGTGTACCTGTCAAGTTTCAGCTCTGTAGCATGTCCAGAACTCCTAAAAAAACAGCATTTTTCTTATATTTTCAGGAATATGGCTTCTCTGCGGCTGGCTTTTTCTCTTGCAGGCATTTAGCGGTCATTTTTTTAGGCAGGCATGTCATTTTTTGTATTTAGCGTCTGGGGGGTCTAAAAAGTGTAACTGTCAAGTTTCAGCTCTGTAGCATGTCCAGAACCCCTAAAAAAACAGCATTTTTCTTATATTTTCAGGAATATGGCTTCTCTGCGGCTGGCTTTTTCTCTTGCAGGCATTTAGCGGGCATTTTTTTAGGCAGGCATGTCATTTTTTTGTATTTAGCGTCTGGGGGGTCTAAAAAGTGTACCTGTCAAGTTTCAGCTCTGTAGCATGTCCAGAACCCCTAAAAAAACAGCATTTTTCTTATATTTTCAGGAATATGGCTTCTCTGCGGCTGGCTTTTTCTCTTGCAGGCATTTAGCGGGCATTTTTTTAGGCAGGCATGTCATTTTTTGTATTTAGCGTCTGGGGGGTCTAAAAAGTGTACCTGTCAAGTTTCAGCTCTGTAGCATGTCCAGAACCCCTAAAAAACAAAATTTTTCTTATATTTTCAGGAATATGGCTTCTCTGCGGCTGGCTTTTTCTCTTGCAGGCATTTAGCGGGCATTTTTTTAGGCAGGCATGTCATTTTTTGTATTTAGCGTCTGGGGGGTCTAAAAAGTGTACCTGTCAAGTTTCAGCTCTGTAGCATGTCCAGAACCCCTAAAAAACAGCATTTTTCTTATATTTTCAGGAATATGGCTTCTCTGCGGCTGGCTTTTTCTCTTGCAGGCATTTAGCGGTCATTTTTTTAGGCAGGCATGTCATTTTTTGTATTTAGCGTCTGGGGGTGTCTAAAAAGTGTACCTGTCAAGTTTCAGCTCTGTAGCATGTCCAGAACTCCTAAAAAAACAGCATTTTTCTTATATTTTCAGGAATATGGCTTCTCTGCGGCTGGCTTTTTCTCTTGCAGGCATTTAGCGGTCATTTTTTTAGGCAGGCATGTCATTTTTTGTATTTAGCGTCTGGGGGGTCTAAAAAGTGTACCTGTGAAGTTTCAGCTCTGTAGCATGTCCAGAACCCCTAAAAAACAAAATTTTTCTTATATTTTCAGGAATATGGCTTCTCTGCGGCTGGCTTTTTCTCTTGCTGGCATTTAGCGGGCATTTTTTTAGGCAGGCATGTCATTTTTTGTATTTAGCGTCTGGGGGGTCTAAAAAGTGTACCTGTCAAGTTTCAGCTCTGTAGCATGTCCAGAACCCCTAAAAAACAGCATTTTTCTTATATTTTCAGGAATATGGCTTCTCTGCGGCTGGCTTTTTCTCTTGCAGGCATTTAGCGGTCATTTTTTTAGGCAGGCATGTCATTTTTTGTATTTAGCGTCTGGGGGGTCTAAAAAGTGTACCTGTCAAGTTTCAGCTCTGTAGCATGTCCAGAACTCCTAAAAAAACAGCATTTTTCTTATATTTTCAGGAATATGGCTTCTCTGCGGCTGGCTTTTTCTCTTGCAGGCATTTAGCGGTCATTTTTTTAGGCAGGCATGTCATTTTTTGTATTTAGCGTCTAGGGGGTCTAAAAAGTGTAACTGTCAAGTTTCAGCTCTGTAGCATGTCCAGAACCCCTAAAAAAACAGCATTTTTCTTATATTTTCAGGAATATGGCTTCTCTGCGGCTGGCTTTTTCTCTTGCAGGCATTTAGCGGGCATTTTTTTAGGCAGGCATGTCATTTTTTTGTATTTAGCGTCTGGGGGGTCTAAAAAGTGTACCTGTCAAGTTTCAGCTCTGTAGCATGTCCAGAACCCCTAAAAAAACAGCATTTTTCTTATATTTTCAGGAATACGGCTTCTCTGCGGCTGGCTTTTTCTCTTGCAGGCATTTAGAGGGCATTTTTTTAGGCAGGCATGTCATTTTTTGTATTTAGCGTCTGGGGGGTCTAAAAAGTGTACCTGTCAAGTTTCAGCTCTGTAGCATGTCCAGAACCCCTAAAAAACAGCATTTTTCTTATATTTTCAGGAATACGGCTTCTCTGCGGCTGGCTTTTTCTCTTGCAGGCATTTAGAGGGCATTTTTTTAGGCAGGCATGTCATTTTTTGTATTTAGCGTCTGGGGGGTCTAAAAAGTGTACCTGTCAAGTTTCAGCTCTGTAGCATGTCCAGAACCCCTAAAAAAACAGCATTTTTCTTATATTTTCAGGAATATGGCTTCTCTGCGGCTGGCTTTTTCTCTTGCAGGCATTTAGCGGTCATTTTTTTAGGCAGGCATGTCATTTTTTGTATTTAGCGTCTGGGGGGTCTAAAAAGTGTACCTGTCAAGTTTCAGCTCTGTAGCATGTCCAGAACCCCTAAAAAAACAGCATTTTTCTTATATTTTCAGGAATATGGCTTCTCTGCGGCTGGCTTTTTCTCTTGCAGGCATTTAGCGGTCATTTTTTTAGGCAGGCATGTCATTTTTTGTATTTAGCGTCTGGGGGGGTCTAAAAAGTGTACCTGTCAAGTTTCAGCTCTGTAGCATGTCCAGAACTCCTAAAAAAACAGCATTTTTCTTATATTTTCAGGAATATGGCTTCTCTGCGGCTGGCTTTTTCTCTTGCAGGCATTTAGCGGGCATTTTTTTAGGCAGGCATGTCATTTTTTGTATTTAGCGTCTGGGGGGTCTAAAAAGTGTACCTGTCAAGTTTTAGCTCTGTAGCATGTCCAGAACCCCTAAAAAACAAAATTTTTCTTATATTTTCAGGAATATGGCTTCTCTGCGGCTGGCTTTTTCTCTTGCAGGCATTTAGCGGGCATTTTTTTAGGCAGGCATGTCATTTTTTGTATTTAGCGTCTGGGGGGTCTAAAAAGTGTACCTGTCAAGTTTCAGCTCTGTAGCATGTCCAGAACCCCTAAAAAACAGCATTTTTCTTATATTTTCAGGAATATGGCTTCTCTGCGGCTGGCTTTTTCTCTTGCAGGCATTTAGCGGTCATTTTTTTAGGCAGGCATGTCATTTTTTGTATTTAGCGTCTGGGGGGTCTAAAAAGTGTACCTGTCAAGTTTCAGCTCTGTAGCATGTCCAGAACTCCTAAAAAAACAGCATTTTTCTTATATTTTCAGGAATATGGCTTCTCTGCGGCTGGCTTTTTCTCTTGCAGGCATTTAGCGGTCATTTTTTTAGGCAGGCATGTCATTTTTTGTATTTAGCGTCTGGGGGGTCTAAAAAGTGTAACTGTCAAGTTTCAGCTCTGTAGCATGTCCAGAACCCCTAAAAAAACAGCATTTTTCTTATATTTTCAGGAATATGGCTTCTCTGCGGCTGGCTTTTTCTCTTGCAGGCATTTAGCGGGCATTTTTTTAGGCAGGCATGTCATTTTTTTGTATTTAGCGTCTGGGGGGTCTAAAAAGTGTACCTGTCAAGTTTCAGCTCTGTAGCATGTCCAGAACCCCTAAAAAAACAGCATTTTTCTTATATTTTCAGGAATATGGCTTCTCTGCGGCTGGCTTTTTCTCTTGCAGGCATTTAGCGGGCATTTTTTTAGGCAGGCATGTCATTTTTTGTATTTAGCGTCTGGGGGGTCTAAAAAGTGTACCTGTCAAGTTTCAGCTCTGTAGCATGTCCAGAACCCCTAAAAAACAGCATTTTTCTTATATTTTCAGGAATATGGCTTCTCTGCGGCTGGCTTTTTCTCTTGCAGGCATTTAGCGGTCATTTTTTTAGGCAGGCATGTCATTTTTTGTATTTAGCGTCTGGGGGGTCTAAAAAGTGTACCTGTCAAGTTTCAGCTCTGTAGCATGTCCAGAACTCCTAAAAAAACAGCATTTTTCTTATATTTTCAGGAATATGGCTTCTCTGCGGCTGGCTTTTTCTCTTGCAGGCATTTAGCGGTCATTTTTTTAGGCAGGCATGTCATTTTTTGTATTTAGCGTCTGGGGGGTCTAAAAAGTGTAACTGTCAAGTTTCAGCTCTGTAGCATGTCCAGAACCCCTAAAAAAACAGCATTTTTCTTATATTTTCAGGAATATGGCTTCTCTGCGGCTGGCTTTTTCTCTTGCAGGCATTTAGCGGGCATTTTTTTAGGCAGGCATGTCATTTTTTTGTATTTAGCGTCTGGGGGGTCTAAAAAGTGTACCTGTCAAGTTTCAGCTCTGTAGCATGTCCAGAACCCCTAAAAAAACAGCATTTTTCTTATATTTTCAGGAATATGGCTTCTCTGCGGCTGGCTTTTTCTCTTGCAGGCATTTAGCGGGCATTTTTTTAGGCAGGCATGTCATTTTTTGTATTTAGCGTCTGGGGGGTCTAAAAAGTGTACCTGTCAAGTTTCAGCTCTGTAGCATGTCCAGAACCCCTAAAAAACAAAATTTTTCTTATATTTTCAGGAATATGGCTTCTCTGCGGCTGGCTTTTTCTCTTGCAGGCATTTAGCGGGCATTTTTTTAGGCAGGCATGTCATTTTTTGTATTTAGCGTCTGGGGGGTCTAAAAAGTGTACCTGTCAAGTTTCAGCTCTGTAGCATGTCCAGAACCCCTAAAAAACAGCATTTTTCTTATATTTTCAGGAATATGGCTTCTCTGCGGCTGGCTTTTTCTCTTGCAGGCATTTAGCGGTCATTTTTTTAGGCAGGCATGTCATTTTTTGTATTTAGCGTCTGGGGGTGTCTAAAAAGTGTACCTGTCAAGTTTCAGCTCTGTAGCATGTCCAGAACTCCTAAAAAAACAGCATTTTTCTTATATTTTCAGGAATATGGCTTCTCTGCGGCTGGCTTTTTCTCTTGCAGGCATTTAGCGGTCATTTTTTTAGGCAGGCATGTCATTTTTTGTATTTAGCGTCTGGGGGGTCTAAAAAGTGTACCTGTGAAGTTTCAGCTCTGTAGCATGTCCAGAACCCCTAAAAAACAAAATTTTTCTTATATTTTCAGGAATATGGCTTCTCTGCGGCTGGCTTTTTCTCTTGCTGGCATTTAGCGGGCATTTTTTTAGGCAGGCATGTCATTTTTTGTATTTAGCGTCTGGGGGGTCTAAAAAGTGTACCTGTCAAGTTTCAGCTCTGTAGCATGTCCAGAACCCCTAAAAAACAGCATTTTTCTTATATTTTCAGGAATATGGCTTCTCTGCGGCTGGCTTTTTCTCTTGCAGGCATTTAGCGGTCATTTTTTTAGGCAGGCATGTCATTTTTTGTATTTAGCGTCTGGGGGGTCTAAAAAGTGTACCTGTCAAGTTTCAGCTCTGTAGCATGTCCAGAACTCCTAAAAAAACAGCATTTTTCTTATATTTTCAGGAATATGGCTTCTCTGCGGCTGGCTTTTTCTCTTGCAGGCATTTAGCGGTCATTTTTTTAGGCAGGCATGTCATTTTTTGTATTTAGCGTCTGGGGGGTCTAAAAAGTGTAACTGTCAAGTTTCAGCTCTGTAGCATGTCCAGAACCCCTAAAAAAACAGCATTTTTCTTATATTTTCAGGAATATGGCTTCTCTGCGGCTGGCTTTTTCTCTTGCAGGCATTTAGCGGGCATTTTTTTAGGCAGGCATGTCATTTTTTTGTATTTAGCGTCTGGGGGGTCTAAAAAGTGTACCTGTCAAGTTTCAGCTCTGTAGCATGTCCAGAACCCCTAAAAAAACAGCATTTTTCTTATATTTTCAGGAATACGGCTTCTCTGCGGCTGGCTTTTTCTCTTGCAGGCATTTAGAGGGCATTTTTTTAGGCAGGCATGTCATTTTTTGTATTTAGCGTCTGGGGGGTCTAAAAAGTGTACCTGTCAAGTTTCAGCTCTGTAGCATGTCCAGAACCCCTAAAAAACAGCATTTTTCTTATATTTTCAGGAATACGGCTTCTCTGCGGCTGGCTTTTTCTCTTGCAGGCATTTAGAGGGCATTTTTTTAGGCAGGCATGTCATTTTTTGTATTTAGCGTCTGGGGGGTCTAAAAAGTGTACCTGTCAAGTTTCAGCTCTGTAGCATGTCCAGAACCCCTAAAAAAACAGCATTTTTCTTATATTTTCAGGAATATGGCTTCTCTGCGGCTGGCTTTTTCTCTTGCAGGCATTTAGCGGTCATTTTTTTAGGCAGGCATGTCATTTTTTGTATTTAGCGTCTGGGGGGTCTAAAAAGTGTACCTGTCAAGTTTCAGCTCTGTAGCATGTCCAGAACCCCTAAAAAAACAGCATTTTTCTTATATTTTCAGGAATATGGCTTCTCTGCGGCTGGCTTTTTCTCTTGCAGGCATTTAGCGGTCATTTTTTTAGGCAGGCATGTCATTTTTTGTATTTAGCGTCTGGGGGGGTCTAAAAAGTGTACCTGTCAAGTTTCAGCTCTGTAGCATGTCCAGAACTCCTAAAAAAACAGCATTTTTCTTATATTTTCAGGAATATGGCTTCTCTGCGGCTGGCTTTTTCTCTTGCAGGCATTTAGCGGGCATTTTTTTAGGCAGGCATGTCATTTTTTGTATTTAGCGTCTGGGGGGTCTAAAAAGTGTACCTGTCAAGTTTTAGCTCTGTAGCATGTCCAGAACCCCTAAAAAACAAAATTTTTCTTATATTTTCAGGAATATGGCTTCTCTGCGGCTGGCTTTTTCTCTTGCAGGCATTTAGCGGGCATTTTTTTAGGCAGGCATGTCATTTTTTGTATTTAGCGTCTGGGGGGTCTAAAAAGTGTACCTGTCAAGTTTCAGCTCTGTAGCATGTCCAGAACCCCTAAAAAACAGCATTTTTCTTATATTTTCAGGAATATGGCTTCTCTGCGGCTGGCTTTTTCTCTTGCAGGCATTTAGCGGTCATTTTTTTAGGCAGGCATGTCATTTTTTGTATTTAGCGTCTGGGGGGTCTAAAAAGTGTACCTGTCAAGTTTCAGCTCTGTAGCATGTCCAGAACTCCTAAAAAAACAGCATTTTTCTTATATTTTCAGGAATATGGCTTCTCTGCGGCTGGCTTTTTCTCTTGCAGGCATTTAGCGGTCATTTTTTTAGGCAGGCATGTCATTTTTTGTATTTAGCGTCTGGGGGGTCTAAAAAGTGTAACTGTCAAGTTTCAGCTCTGTAGCATGTCCAGAACCCCTAAAAAAACAGCATTTTTCTTATATTTTCAGGAATATGGCTTCTCTGCGGCTGGCTTTTTCTCTTGCAGGCATTTAGCGGGCATTTTTTTAGGCAGGCATGTCATTTTTTTGTATTTAGCGTCTGGGGGGTCTAAAAAGTGTACCTGTCAAGTTTCAGCTCTGTAGCATGTCCAGAACCCCTAAAAAAACAGCATTTTTCTTATATTTTCAGGAATATGGCTTCTCTGCGGCTGGCTTTTTCTCTTGCAGGCATTTAGCGGGCATTTTTTTAGGCAGGCATGTCATTTTTTGTATTTAGCGTCTGGGGGGTCTAAAAAGTGTACCTGTCAAGTTTCAGCTCTGTAGCATGTCCAGAACCCCTAAAAAACAAAATTTTTCTTATATTTTCAGGAATATGGCTTCTCTGCGGCTGGCTTTTTCTCTTGCAGGCATTTAGCGGGCATTTTTTTAGGCAGGCATGTCATTTTTTGTATTTAGCGTCTGGGGGGTCTGAAAAGTGTACCTGTCAAGTTTCAGCTCTGTAGCATGTCCAGAACCCCTAAAAAACAGCATTTTTCTTATATTTTCAGGAATATGGCTTCTCTGCGGCTGGCTTTTTCTCTTGCAGGCATTTAGCGGTCATTTTTTTAGGCAGGCATGTCATTTTTTGTATTTAGCGTCTGGGGGGGTCTAAAAAGTGTACCTGTCAAGTTTCAGCTCTGTAGCATGTCCAGAACTCCTAAAAAAACAGCATTTTTCTTATATTTTCAGGAATATGGCTTCTCTGCGGCTGGCTTTTTCTCTTGCAGGCATTTAGCGGTCATTTTTTTAGGCAGGCATGTCATTTTTTGTATTTAGCGTCTGGGGGGTCTAAAAAGTGTACCTGTGAAGTTTCAGCTCTGTAGCATGTCCAGAACCCCTAAAAAACAAAATTTTTCTTATATTTTCAGGAATATGGCTTCTCTGCGGCTGGCTTTTTCTCTTGCTGGCATTTAGCGGGCATTTTTTTAGGCAGGCATGTCATTTTTTGTATTTAGCGTCTGGGGGGTCTAAAAAGTGTACCTGTCAAGTTTCAGCTCTGTAGCATGTCCAGAACCCCTAAAAAACAGCATTTTTCTTATATTTTCAGGAATATGGCTTCTCTGCGGCTGGCTTTTTCTCTTGCAGGCATTTAGCGGTCATTTTTTTAGGCAGGCATGTCATTTTTTGTATTTAGCGTCTGGGGGGTCTAAAAAGTGTAACTGTCAAGTTTCAGCTCTGTAGCATGTCCAGAACCCCTAAAAAACAGCATTTTTCTTATATTTTCAGGAATACGGCTTCTCTGCGGCTGGCTTTTTCTCTTGCAGGCATTTAGAGGGCATTTTTTTAGGCAGGCATGTCATTTTTTGTATTTAGCGTCTGGGGGGTCTAAAAAGTGTACCTGTCAAGTTTCAGCTCTGTAGCATGTCCAGAACCCCTAAAAAACAGCATTTTTCTTATATTTTCAGGAATACGGCTTCTCTGCGGCTGGCTTTTTCTCTTGCAGGCATTTAGAGGGCATTTTTTTAGGCAGGCATGTCATTTTTTGTATTTAGCGTCTGGGGGGTCTAAAAAGTGTACCTGTCAAGTTTCAGCTCTGTAGCATGTCCAGAACCCCTAAAAAAACAGCATTTTTCTTATATTTTCAGGAATATGGCTTCTCTGCGGCTGGCTTTTTCTCTTGCAGGCATTTAGCGGGCATTTTTTTAGGCAGGCATGTCATTTTTTGTATTTAGCGTCTGGGGGGTCTAAAAAGTGTACCTGTCAAGTTTTAGCTCTGTAGCATGTCCAGAACCCCTAAAAAACAAAATTTTTCTTATATTTTCAGGAATATGGCTTCTCTGCGGCTGGCTTTTTCTCTTGCAGGCATTTAGCGGGCATTTTTTTAGGCAGGCATGTCATTTTTTGTATTTAGCGTCTGGGGGGTCTAAAAAGTGTACCTGTCAAGTTTCAGCTCTGTAGCATGTCCAGAACCCCTAAAAAACAGCATTTTTCTTATATTTTCAGGAATATGGCTTCTCTGCGGCTGGCTTTTTCTCTTGCAGGCATTTAGCGGTCATTTTTTTAGGCAGGCATGTCATTTTTTGTATTTAGCGTCTGGGGGGTCTAAAAAGTGTACCTGTCAAGTTTCAGCTCTGTAGCATGTCCAGAACTCCTAAAAAAACAGCATTTTTCTTATATTTTCAGGAATATGGCTTCTCTGCGGCTGGCTTTTTCTCTTGCAGGCATTTAGCGGTCATTTTTTTAGGCAGGCATGTCATTTTTTGTATTTAGCGTCTGGGGGGTCTAAAAAGTGTAACTGTCAAGTTTCAGCTCTGTAGCATGTCCAGAACCCCTAAAAAAACAGCATTTTTCTTATATTTTCAGGAATATGGCTTCTCTGCGGCTGGCTTTTTCTCTTGCAGGCATTTAGCGGGCATTTTTTTAGGCAGGCATGTCATTTTTTTGTATTTAGCGTCTGGGGGGTCTAAAAAGTGTACCTGTCAAGTTTCAGCTCTGTAGCATGTCCAGAACCCCTAAAAAAACAGCATTTTTCTTATATTTTCAGGAATATGGCTTCTCTGCGGCTGGCTTTTTCTCTTGCAGGCATTTAGCGGGCATTTTTTTAGGCAGGCATGTCATTTTTTGTATTTAGCGTCTGGGGGGTCTAAAAAGTGTACCTGTCAAGTTTCAGCTCTGTAGCATGTCCAGAACCCCTAAAAAACAAAATTTTTCTTATATTTTCAGGAATATGGCTTCTCTGCGGCTGGCTTTTTCTCTTGCAGGCATTTAGCGGGCATTTTTTTAGGCAGGCATGTCATTTTTTGTATTTAGCGTCTGGGGGGTCTAAAAAGTGTACCTGTCAAGTTTCAGCTCTGTAGCATGTCCAGAACCCCTAAAAAACAGCATTTTTCTTATATTTTCAGGAATATGGCTTCTCTGCGGCTGGCTTTTTCTCTTGCAGGCATTTAGCGGTCATTTTTTTAGGCAGGCATGTCATTTTTTGTATTTAGCGTCTGAGGGGGTCTAAAAAGTGTACCTGTCAAGTTTCAGCTCTGTAGCATGTCCAGAACTCCTAAAAAAACAGCATTTTTCTTATATTTTCAGGAATATGGCTTCTCTGCGGCTGGCTTTTTCTCTTGCAGGCATTTAGCGGTCATTTTTTTAGGCAGGCATGTCATTTTTTGTATTTAGCGTCTGGGGGGTCTAAAAAGTGTACCTGTGAAGTTTCAGCTCTGTAGCATGTCCAGAACCCCTAAAAAACAAAATTTTTCTTATATTTTCAGGAATATGGCTTCTCTGCGGCTGGCTTTTTCTCTTGCAGGCATTTAGAGGGCATTTTTTTAGGCAGGCATGTCATTTTTTGTATTTAGCGTCTGGGGGGTCTAAAAAGTGTACCTGTCAAGTTTCAGCTCTGTAGCATGTCCAGAACTCCTAAAAAAACAGCATTTTTCTTATATTTTCAGGAATATGGCTTCTCTGCGGCTGGCTTTTTCTCTTGCAGGCATTTAGCGGTCATTTTTTTATGCAGGCATGTCATTTTTTGTATTTAGCGTCTGGGGGGTATAAAAAGTGTACCTGTCAAGTTTCAGCTCTGTAGCATGTCCAGAACCCCTAAAAAACAGCATTTTTCTTATATTTTCAGGAATATGTCTTCTCTGCGGCTGGCTTTTTCTCTTGCAGGCATTTAGCGGGCATTTTTTTAGGCAGGCATGTCATTTTTTTGTATTTAGCGTCTGGGGGGTCTAAAAAGTGTACCTGTGAAGTTTCAGCTCTGTAGCATGTCCAGAACCCCTAAAAAACAAAATTTTTCTTATATTTTCAGGAATATGGCTTCTCTGCGGCTGGCTTTTTCTCTTGCAGGCATTTAGCGGGCATTTTTTTAGGCAGGCATGTCATTTTTTGTATTTAGCGTCTGGGGGGTCTAAAAAGTGTACCTGTCAAGTTTCAGCTCTGTAGCATGTCCAGAACCCCTAAAAAACAGCATTTTTCTTATATTTTCAGGAATATGGCTTCTCTGCGGCTGGCTTTTTCTCTTGCAGGCATTTAGCGGTCATTTTTTTAGGCAGGCATGTCATTTTTTGTATTTAGCGTCTGGGGGGTCTAAAAAGTGTACCTGTCAAGTTTCAGCTCTGTAGCATGTCCAGAACTCCTAAAAAAACAGCATTTTTCTTATATTTTCAGGAATATGGCTTCTCTGCGGCTGGCTTTTTCTCTTGCAGGCATTTAGCGGTCATTTTTTTAGGCAGGCATGTCATTTTTTGTATTTAGCGTCTGGGGGGTCTAAAAAGTGTAACTGTCAAGTTTCAGCTCTGTAGCATGTCCAGAACCCCTAAAAAAACAGCATTTTTCTTATATTTTCAGGAATATGGCTTCTCTGCGGCTGGCTTTTTCTCTTGCAGGCATTTAGCGGGCATTTTTTTAGGCAGGCATGTCATTTTTTTGTATTTAGCGTCTGGGGGGTCTAAAAAGTGTACCTGTAAAGTTTCAGCTCTGTAGCATGTCCAGAACCCCTAAAAAACAGCATTTTTCTTATATTTTCAGGAATACGGCTTCTCTGCGGCTGGCTTTTTCTCTTGCAGGCATTTAGAGGGCATTTTTTTAGGCAGGCATGTCATTTTTTGTATTTAGCGTCTGGGGGGTCTAAAAAGTGTACCTGTCAAGTTTCAGCTCTGTAGCATGTCCAGAACCCCTAAAAAAACAGCATTTTTCTTATATTTTCAGGAATACGGCTTCTCTGCGGCTGGCTTTTTCTCTTGCAGGCATTTAGAGGGCATTTTTTTAGGCAGGCATGTCATTTTTTGTATTTAGCGTCTGGGGGGTCTAAAAAGTGTACCTGTCAAGTTTCAGCTCTGTAGCATGTCCAGAACCCCTAAAAAAACAGCATTTTTCTTATATTTTCAGGAATATGGCTTCTCTGCGGCTGGCTTTTTCTCTTGCAGGCATTTAGCGGGCATTTTTTTAGGCAGGCATGTCATTTTTTGTATTTAGCGTCTGGGGGGTCTAAAAAGTGTACCTGTCAAGTTTTAGCTCTGTAGCATGTCCAGAACCCCTAAAAAACAAAATTTTTCTTATATTTTCAGGAATATGGCTTCTCTGCGGCTGGCTTTTTCTCTTGCAGGCATTTAGCGGGCATTTTTTTAGGCAGGCATGTCATTTTTTGTATTTAGCGTCTGGGGGGTCTAAAAAGTGTACCTGTCAAGTTTCAGCTCTGTAGCATGTCCAGAACCCCTAAAAAACAGCATTTTTCTTATATTTTCAGGAATATGGCTTCTCTGCGGCTGGCTTTTTCTCTTGCAGGCATTTAGCGGTCATTTTTTTAGGCAGGCATGTCATTTTTTGTATTTAGCGTCTGGGGGGTCTAAAAAGTGTACCTGTCAAGTTTCAGCTCTGTAGCATGTCCAGAACTCCTAAAAAAACAGCATTTTTCTTATATTTTCAGGAATATGGCTTCTCTGCGGCTGGCTTTTTCTCTTGCAGGCATTTAGCGGTCATTTTTTTAGGCAGGCATGTCATTTTTTGTATTTAGCGTCTGGGGGGTCTAAAAAGTGTAACTGTCAAGTTTCAGCTCTGTAGCATGTCCAGAACCCCTAAAAAAACAGCATTTTTCTTATATTTTCAGGAATATGGCTTCTCTGCGGCTGGCTTTTTCTCTTGCAGGCATTTAGCGGGCATTTTTTTAGGCAGGCATGTCATTTTTTTGTATTTAGCGTCTGGGGGGTCTAAAAAGTGTACCTGTCAAGTTTCAGCTCTGTAGCATGTCCAGAACCCCTAAAAAAACAGCATTTTTCTTATATTTTCAGGAATATGGCTTCTCTGCGGCTGGCTTTTTCTCTTGCAGGCATTTAGCGGGCATTTTTTTAGGCAGGCATGTCATTTTTTGTATTTAGCGTCTGGGGGGTCTAAAAAGTGTACCTGTCAAGTTTCAGCTCTGTAGCATGTCCAGAACCCCTAAAAAACAAAATTTTTCTTATATTTTCAGGAATATGGCTTCTCTGCGGCTGGCTTTTTCTCTTGCAGGCATTTAGCGGGCATTTTTTTAGGCAGGCATGTCATTTTTTGTATTTAGCGTCTGGGGGGTCTAAAAAGTGTACCTGTCAAGTTTCAGCTCTGTAGCATGTCCAGAACCCCTAAAAAACAGCATTTTTCTTATATTTTCAGGAATATGGCTTCTCTGCGGCTGGCTTTTTCTCTTGCAGGCATTTAGCGGTCATTTTTTTAGGCAGGCATGTCATTTTTTGTATTTAGCGTCTGGGGGTGTCTAAAAAGTGTACCTGTCAAGTTTCAGCTCTGTAGCATGTCCAGAACTCCTAAAAAAACAGCATTTTTCTTATATTTTCAGGAATATGGCTTCTCTGCGGCTGGCTTTTTCTCTTGCAGGCATTTAGCGGTCATTTTTTTAGGCAGGCATGTCATTTTTTGTATTTAGCGTCTGGGGGGTCTAAAAAGTGTACCTGTGAAGTTTCAGCTCTGTAGCATGTCCAGAACCCCTAAAAAACAAAATTTTTCTTATATTTTCAGGAATATGGCTTCTCTGCGGCTGGCTTTTTCTCTTGCTGGCATTTAGCGGGCATTTTTTTAGGCAGGCATGTCATTTTTTGTATTTAGCGTCTGGGGGGTCTAAAAAGTGTACCTGTCAAGTTTCAGCTCTGTAGCATGTCCAGAACCCCTAAAAAACAGCATTTTTCTTATATTTTCAGGAATATGGCTTCTCTGCGGCTGGCTTTTTCTCTTGCAGGCATTTAGCGGTCATTTTTTTAGGCAGGCATGTCATTTTTTGTATTTAGCGTCTGGGGGGTCTAAAAAGTGTACCTGTCAAGTTTCAGCTCTGTAGCATGTCCAGAACTCCTAAAAAAACAGCATTTTTCTTATATTTTCAGGAATATGGCTTCTCTGCGGCTGGCTTTTTCTCTTGCAGGCATTTAGCGGTCATTTTTTTAGGCAGGCATGTCATTTTTTGTATTTAGCGTCTGGGGGGTCTAAAAAGTGTAACTGTCAAGTTTCAGCTCTGTAGCATGTCCAGAACCCCTAAAAAAACAGCATTTTTCTTATATTTTCAGGAATATGGCTTCTCTGCGGCTGGCTTTTTCTCTTGCAGGCATTTAGCGGGCATTTTTTTAGGCAGGCATGTCATTTTTTTGTATTTAGCGTCTGGGGGGTCTAAAAAGTGTACCTGTCAAGTTTCAGCTCTGTAGCATGTCCAGAACCCCTAAAAAACAGCATTTTTCTTATATTTTCAGGAATACGGCTTCTCTGCGGCTGGCTTTTTCTCTTGCAGGCATTTAGAGGGCATTTTTTTAGGCAGGCATGTCATTTTTTGTATTTAGCGTCTGGGGGGGTCTAAAAAGTGTACCTGTCAAGTTTCAGCTCTGTAGCATGTCCAGAACCCCTAAAAAACAGCATTTTTCTTATATTTTCAGGAATACGGCTTCTCTGCGGCTGGCTTTTTCTCTTGCAGGCATTTAGAGGGCATTTTTTTAGGCAGGCATGTCATTTTTTGTATTTAGCGTCTGGGGGGTCTAAAAAGTGTACCTGTCAAGTTTTAGCTCTGTAGCATGTCCAGAACCCCTAAAAAACAAAATTTTTCTTATATTTTCAGGAATATGGCTTCTCTGCGGCTGGCTTTTTCTCTTGCAGGCATTTAGCGGGCATTTTTTTAGGCAGGCATGTCATTTTTTGTATTTAGCGTCTGGGGGGTCTAAAAAGTGTACCTGTCAAGTTTCAGCTCTGTAGCATGTCCAGAACCCCTAAAAAACAGCATTTTTCTTATATTTTCAGGAATATGGCTTCTCTGCGGCTGGCTTTTTCTCTTGCAGGCATTTAGCGGTCATTTTTTTAGGCAGGCATGTCATTTTTTGTATTTAGCGTCTGGGGGGTCTAAAAAGTGTACCTGTCAAGTTTCAGCTCTGTAGCATGTCCAGAACTCCTAAAAAAACAGCATTTTTCTTATATTTTCAGGAATATGGCTTCTCTGCGGCTGGCTTTTTCTCTTGCAGGCATTTAGCGGTCATTTTTTTAGGCAGGCATGTCATTTTTTGTATTTAGCGTCTGGGGGGTCTAAAAAGTGTAACTGTCAAGTTTCAGCTCTGTAGCATGTCCAGAACCCCTAAAAAACAAAATTTTTCTTATATTTTCAGGAATATGGCTTCTCTGCGGCTGGCTTTTTCTCTTGCAGGCATTTAGCGGGCATTTTTTTAGGCAGGCATGTCATTTTTTGTATTTAGCGTCTGGGGGGTCTAAAAAGTGTACCTGTCAAGTTTCAGCTCTGTAGCATGTCCAGAACCCCTAAAAAACAGCATTTTTCTTATATTTTCAGGAATATGGCTTCTCTGCGGCTGGCTTTTTCTCTTGCAGGCATTTAGCGGTCATTTTTTTAGGCAGGCATGTCATTTTTTGTATTTAGCGTCTGGGGGGGTCTAAAAAGTGTACCTGTCAAGTTTCAGCTCTGTAGCATGTCCAGAACTCCTAAAAAAACAGCATTTTTCTTATATTTTCAGGAATATGGCTTCTCTGCGGCTGGCTTTTTCTCTTGCAGGCATTTAGCGGTCATTTTTTTAGGCAGGCATGTCATTTTTTGTATTTAGCGTCTGGGGGGTCTAAAAAGTGTACCTGTGAAGTTTCAGCTCTGTAGCATGTCCAGAACCCCTAAAAAACAAAATTTTTCTTATATTTTCAGGAATATGGCTTCTCTGCGGCTGGCTTTTTCTCTTGCTGGCATTTAGCGGGCATTTTTTTAGGCAGGCATGTCATTTTTTGTATTTAGCGTCTGGGGGGTCTAAAAAGTGTACCTGTCAAGTTTCAGCTCTGTAGCATGTCCAGAACCCCTAAAAAACAGCATTTTTCTTATATTTTCAGGAATATGGCTTCTCTGCGGCTGGCTTTTTCTCTTGCAGGCATTTAGCGGTCATTTTTTTAGGCAGGCATGTCATTTTTTGTATTTAGCGTCTGGGGGGTCTAAAAAGTGTACCTGTCAAGTTTCAGCTCTGTAGCATGTCCAGAACTCCTAAAAAAACAGCATTTTTCTTATATTTTCAGGAATATGGCTTCTCTGCGGCTGGCTTTTTCTCTTGCAGGCATTTAGCGGTCATTTTTTTAGGCAGGCATGTCATTTTTTGTATTTAGCGTCTGGGGGGTCTAAAAAGTGTAACTGTCAAGTTTCAGCTCTGTAGCATGTCCAGAACCCCTAAAAAAACAGCATTTTTCTTATATTTTCAGGAATATGGCTTCTCTGCGGCTGGCTTTTTCTCTTGCAGGCATTTAGCGGGCATTTTTTTAGGCAGGCATGTCATTTTTTTGTATTTAGCGTCTGGGGGGTCTAAAAAGTGTACCTGTCAAGTTTCAGCTCTGTAGCATGTCCAGAACCCCTAAAAAACAGCATTTTTCTTATATTTTCAGGAATACGGCTTCTCTGCGGCTGGCTTTTTCTCTTGCAGGCATTTAGAGGGCATTTTTTTAGGCAGGCATGTCATTTTTTGTATTTAGCGTCTGGGGGGTCTAAAAAGTGTACCTGTCAAGTTTCAGCTCTGTAGCATGTCCAGAACCCCTAAAAAACAGCATTTTTCTTATATTTTCAGGAATACGGCTTCTCTGCGGCTGGCTTTTTCTCTTGCAGGCATTTAGAGGGCATTTTTTTAGGCAGGCATGTCATTTTTTGTATTTAGCGTCTGGGGGGTCTAAAAAGTGTACCTGTCAAGTTTCAGCTCTGTAGCATGTCCAGAACCCCTAAAAAACAGCATTTTTCTTATATTTTCAGGAATACGGCTTCTCTGCGGCTGGCTTTTTCTCTTGCAGGCATTTAGAGGGCATTTTTTTAGGCAGGCATGTCATTTTTTGTATTTAGCATCTGGGGGGTCTAAAAAGTGTACCTGTCAAGTTTCAGCTCTGTAGCATGTCCAGAACCCCTAAAAAACAGCATTTTTCTTATATTTTCAGGAATACGGCTTCTCTGCGGCTGGCTTTTTCTCTTGCAGGCATTTAGAGGGCATTTTTTTAGGCAGGCATGTCATTTTTTGTATTTAGCGTCTGGGGGGTCTAAAAAGTGTACCTGTCAAGTTTCAGCTCTGTAGCATGTCCAGAACCCCTAAAAAAACAGCATTTTTCTTATATTTTCAGGAATATGGCTTCTCTGCGGCTGGCTTTTTCTCTTGCAGGCATTTAGCGGTCATTTTTTTAGGCAGGCATGTCATTTTTTGTATTTAGCGTCTGGGGGGTCTAAAAAGTGTACCTGTCAAGTTTCAGCTCTGTAGCATGTCCAGAACCCCTAAAAAAACAGCATTTTTCTTATATTTTCAGGAATATGGCTTCTCTGCGGCTGGCTTTTTCTCTTGCAGGCATTTAGCGGTCATTTTTTTAGGCAGGCATGTCATTTTTTGTATTTAGCGTCTGGGGGGGTCTAAAAAGTGTACCTGTCAAGTTTCAGCTCTGTAGCATGTCCAGAACTCCTAAAAAAACAGCATTTTTCTTATATTTTCAGGAATATGGCTTCTCTGCGGCTGGCTTTTTCTCTTGCAGGCATTTAGCGGGCATTTTTTTAGGCAGGCATGTCATTTTTTGTATTTAGCGTCTGGGGGGTCTAAAAAGTGTACCTGTCAAGTTTTAGCTCTGTAGCATGTCCAGAACCCCTAAAAAACAAAATTTTTCTTATATTTTCAGGAATATGGCTTCTCTGCGGCTGGCTTTTTCTCTTGCAGGCATTTAGCGGGCATTTTTTTAGGCAGGCATGTCATTTTTTGTATTTAGCGTCTGGGGGGTCTAAAAAGTGTACCTGTCAAGTTTCAGCTCTGTAGCATGTCCAGAACCCCTAAAAAACAGCATTTTTCTTATATTTTCAGGAATATGGCTTCTCTGCGGCTGGCTTTTTCTCTTGCAGGCATTTAGCGGTCATTTTTTTAGGCAGGCATGTCATTTTTTGTATTTAGCGTCTGGGGGGTCTAAAAAGTGTACCTGTCAAGTTTCAGCTCTGTAGCATGTCCAGAACTCCTAAAAAAACAGCATTTTTCTTATATTTTCAGGAATATGGCTTCTCTGCGGCTGGCTTTTTCTCTTGCAGGCATTTAGCGGTCATTTTTTTAGGCAGGCATGTCATTTTTTGTATTTAGCGTCTGGGGGGTCTAAAAAGTGTAACTGTCAAGTTTCAGCTCTGTAGCATGTCCAGAACCCCTAAAAAAACAGCATTTTTCTTATATTTTCAGGAATATGGCTTCTCTGCGGCTGGCTTTTTCTCTTGCAGGCATTTAGCGGGCATTTTTTTAGGCAGGCATGTCATTTTTTTGTATTTAGCGTCTGGGGGGTCTAAAAAGTGTACCTGTCAAGTTTCAGCTCTGTAGCATGTCCAGAACCCCTAAAAAAACAGCATTTTTCTTATATTTTCAGGAATATGGCTTCTCTGCGGCTGGCTTTTTCTCTTGCAGGCATTTAGCGGGCATTTTTTTAGGCAGGCATGTCATTTTTTGTATTTAGCGTCTGGGGGGTCTAAAAAGTGTACCTGTCAAGTTTCAGCTCTGTAGCATGTCCAGAACCCCTAAAAAACAAAATTTTTCTTATATTTTCAGGAATATGGCTTCTCTGCGGCTGGCTTTTTCTCTTGCAGGCATTTAGCGGGCATTTTTTTAGGCAGGCATGTCATTTTTTGTATTTAGCGTCTGGGGGGTCTAAAAAGTGTACCTGTCAAGTTTCAGCTCTGTAGCATGTCCAGAACCCCTAAAAAACAGCATTTTTCTTATATTTTCAGGAATATGGCTTCTCTGCGGCTGGCTTTTTCTCTTGCAGGCATTTAGCGGTCATTTTTTTAGGCAGGCATGTCATTTTTTGTATTTAGCGTCTGAGGGGGTCTAAAAAGTGTACCTGTCAAGTTTCAGCTCTGTAGCATGTCCAGAACTCCTAAAAAAACAGCATTTTTCTTATATTTTCAGGAATATGGCTTCTCTGCGGCTGGCTTTTTCTCTTGCAGGCATTTAGCGGTCATTTTTTTAGGCAGGCATGTCATTTTTTGTATTTAGCGTCTGGGGGGTCTAAAAAGTGTACCTGTGAAGTTTCAGCTCTGTAGCATGTCCAGAACCCCTAAAAAACAAAATTTTTCTTATATTTTCAGGAATATGGCTTCTCTGCGGCTGGCTTTTTCTCTTGCAGGCATTTAGAGGGCATTTTTTTAGGCAGGCATGTCATTTTTTGTATTTAGCGTCTGGGGGGTCTAAAAAGTGTACCTGTCAAGTTTCAGCTCTGTAGCATGTCCAGAACTCCTAAAAAAACAGCATTTTTCTTATATTTTCAGGAATATGGCTTCTCTGCGGCTGGCTTTTTCTCTTGCAGGCATTTAGCGGTCATTTTTTTAGGCAGGCATGTCATTTTTTGTATTTAGCGTCTGGGGGGTCTAAAAAGTGTAACTGTCAAGTTTCAGCTCTGTAGCATGTCCAGAACCCCTAAAAAAACAGCATTTTTCTTATATTTTCAGGAATATGGCTTCTCTGCGGCTGGCTTTTTCTCTTGCAGGCATTTAGCGGGCATTTTTTTAGGCAGGCATGTCATTTTTTTGTATTTAGCGTCTGGGGGGTCTAAAAAGTGTACCTGTCAAGTTTCAGCTCTGTAGCATGTCCAGAACCCCTAAAAAAACAGCATTTTTCTTATATTTTCAGGAATATGGCTTCTCTGCGGCTGGCTTTTTCTCTTGCAGGCATTTAGCGGGCATTTTTTTAGGCAGGCATGTCATTTTTTGTATTTAGCGTCTGGGGGGTCTAAAAAGTGTACCTGTCAAGTTTCAGCTCTGTAGCATGTCCAGAACCCCTAAAAAACAAAATTTTTCTTATATTTTCAGGAATATGGCTTCTCTGCGGCTGGCTTTTTCTCTTGCAGGCATTTAGCGGGCATTTTTTTAGGCAGGCATGTCATTTTTTGTATTTAGCGTCTGGGGGGTCTAAAAAGTGTACCTGTCAAGTTTCAGCTCTGTAGCATGTCCAGAACCCCTAAAAAACAGCATTTTTCTTATATTTTCAGGAATATGGCTTCTCTGCGGCTGGCTTTTTCTCTTGCAGGCATTTAGCGGTCATTTTTTTAGGCAGGCATGTCATTTTTTGTATTTAGCGTCTGGGGGTGTCTAAAAAGTGTACCTGTCAAGTTTCAGCTCTGTAGCATGTCCAGAACTCCTAAAAAAACAGCATTTTTCTTATATTTTCAGGAATATGGCTTCTCTGCGGCTGGCTTTTTCTCTTGCAGGCATTTAGCGGTCATTTTTTTAGGCAGGCATGTCATTTTTTGTATTTAGCGTCTGGGGGGTCTAAAAAGTGTACCTGTGAAGTTTCAGCTCTGTAGCATGTCCAGAACCCCTAAAAAACAAAATTTTTCTTATATTTTCAGGAATATGGCTTCTCTGCGGCTGGCTTTTTCTCTTGCTGGCATTTAGCGGGCATTTTTTTAGGCAGGCATGTCATTTTTTGTATTTAGCGTCTGGGGGGTCTAAAAAGTGTACCTGTCAAGTTTCAGCTCTGTAGCATGTCCAGAACCCCTAAAAAACAGCATTTTTCTTATATTTTCAGGAATATGGCTTCTCTGCGGCTGGCTTTTTCTCTTGCAGGCATTTAGCGGTCATTTTTTTAGGCAGGCATGTCATTTTTTGTATTTAGCGTCTGGGGGGTCTAAAAAGTGTACCTGTCAAGTTTCAGCTCTGTAGCATGTCCAGAACTCCTAAAAAAACAGCATTTTTCTTATATTTTCAGGAATATGGCTTCTCTGCGGCTGGCTTTTTCTCTTGCAGGCATTTAGCGGTCATTTTTTTAGGCAGGCATGTCATTTTTTGTATTTAGCGTCTGGGGGGGTCTAAAAAGTGTAACTGTCAAGTTTCAGCTCTGTAGCATGTCCAGAACCCCTAAAAAAACAGCATTTTTCTTATATTTTCAGGAATATGGCTTCTCTGCGGCTGGCTTTTTCTCTTGCAGGCATTTAGCGGGCATTTTTTTAGGCAGGCATGTCATTTTTTTGTATTTAGCGTCTGGGGGGTCTAAAAAGTGTACCTGTCAAGTTTCAGCTCTGTAGCATGTCCAGAACCCCTAAAAAAACAGCATTTTTCTTATATTTTCAGGAATACGGCTTCTCTGCGGCTGGCTTTTTCTCTTGCAGGCATTTAGAGGGCATTTTTTTAGGCAGGCATGTCATTTTTTGTATTTAGCGTCTGGGGGGTCTAAAAAGTGTACCTGTCAAGTTTCAGCTCTGTAGCATGTCCAGAACCCCTAAAAAACAGCATTTTTCTTATATTTTCAGGAATACGGCTTCTCTGCGGCTGGCTTTTTCTCTTGCAGGCATTTAGAGGGCATTTTTTTAGGCAGGCATGTCATTTTTTGTATTTAGCGTCTGGGGGGTCTAAAAAGTGTACCTGTCAAGTTTCAGCTCTGTAGCATGTCCAGAACCCCTAAAAAAACAGCATTTTTCTTATATTTTCAGGAATATGGCTTCTCTGCGGCTGGCTTTTTCTCTTGCAGGCATTTAGCGGTCATTTTTTTATGGGCATTGGCAGGCATGTCATTTTTTGTATTTAGCGTCTGGGGGGTCTAAAAAGTGTACCTGTCAAGTTTCAGCTCTGTAGCATGTCCAGAACCCCTAAAAAAACAGCATTTTTCTTATATTTTCAGGAATATGGCTTCTCTGCGGCTGGCTTTTTCTCTTGCAGGCATTTAGCGGTCATTTTTTTAGGCAGGCATGTCATTTTTTGTATTTAGCGTCTGGGGGGGTCTAAAAAGTGTACCTGTCAAGTTTCAGCTCTGTAGCATGTCCAGAACTCCTAAAAAAACAGCATTTTTCTTATATTTTCAGGAATATGGCTTCTCTGCGGCTGGCTTTTTCTCTTGCAGGCATTTAGCGGGCATTTTTTTAGGCAGGCATGTCATTTTTTGTATTTAGCGTCTGGGGGGTCTAAAAAGTGTACCTGTCAAGTTTTAGCTCTGTAGCATGTCCAGAACCCCTAAAAAACAAAATTTTTCTTATATTTTCAGGAATATGGCTTCTCTGCGGCTGGCTTTTTCTCTTGCAGGCATTTAGCGGGCATTTTTTTAGGCAGGCATGTCATTTTTTGTATTTAGCGTCTGGGGGGTCTAAAAAGTGTACCTGTCAAGTTTCAGCTCTGTAGCATGTCCAGAACCCCTAAAAAACAGCATTTTTCTTATATTTTCAGGAATATGGCTTCTCTGCGGCTGGCTTTTTCTCTTGCAGGCATTTAGCGGTCATTTTTTTAGGCAGGCATGTCATTTTTTGTATTTAGCGTCTGGGGGGTCTAAAAAGTGTACCTGTCAAGTTTCAGCTCTGTAGCATGTCCAGAACTCCTAAAAAAACAGCATTTTTCTTATATTTTCAGGAATATGGCTTCTCTGCGGCTGGCTTTTTCTCTTGCAGGCATTTAGCGGTCATTTTTTTAGGCAGGCATGTCATTTTTTGTATTTAGCGTCTGGGGGGTCTAAAAAGTGTAACTGTCAAGTTTCAGCTCTGTAGCATGTCCAGAACCCCTAAAAAAACAGCATTTTTCTTATATTTTCAGGAATATGGCTTCTCTGCGGCTGGCTTTTTCTCTTGCAGGCATTTAGCGGGCATTTTTTTAGGCAGGCATGTCATTTTTTTGTATTTAGCGTCTGGGGGGTCTAAAAAGTGTACCTGTCAAGTTTCAGCTCTGTAGCATGTCCAGAACCCCTAAAAAAACAGCATTTTTCTTATATTTTCAGGAATATGGCTTCTCTGCGGCTGGCTTTTTCTCTTGCAGGCATTTAGCGGGCATTTTTTTAGGCAGGCATGTCATTTTTTGTATTTAGCGTCTGGGGGGTCTAAAAAGTGTACCTGTCAAGTTTCAGCTCTGTAGCATGTCCAGAACCCCTAAAAAACAAAATTTTTCTTATATTTTCAGGAATATGGCTTCTCTGCGGCTGGCTTTTTCTCTTGCAGGCATTTAGCGGGCATTTTTTTAGGCAGGCATGTCATTTTTTGTATTTAGCGTCTGGGGGGTCTGAAAAGTGTACCTGTCAAGTTTCAGCTCTGTAGCATGTCCAGAACCCCTAAAAAACAGCATTTTTCTTATATTTTCAGGAATATGGCTTCTCTGCGGCTGGCTTTTTCTCTTGCAGGCATTTAGCGGTCATTTTTTTAGGCAGGCATGTCATTTTTTGTATTTAGCGTCTGGGGGGGTCTAAAAAGTGTACCTGTCAAGTTTCAGCTCTGTAGCATGTCCAGAACTCCTAAAAAAACAGCATTTTTCTTATATTTTCAGGAATATGGCTTCTCTGCGGCTGGCTTTTTCTCTTGCAGGCATTTAGCGGTCATTTTTTTAGGCAGGCATGTCATTTTTTGTATTTAGCGTCTGGGGGGTCTAAAAAGTGTACCTGTGAAGTTTCAGCTCTGTAGCATGTCCAGAACCCCTAAAAAACAAAATTTTTCTTATATTTTCAGGAATATGGCTTCTCTGCGGCTGGCTTTTTCTCTTGCTGGCATTTAGCGGGCATTTTTTTAGGCAGGCATGTCATTTTTTGTATTTAGCGTCTGGGGGGTCTAAAAAGTGTACCTGTCAAGTTTCAGCTCTGTAGCATGTCCAGAACCCCTAAAAAACAGCATTTTTCTTATATTTTCAGGAATATGGCTTCTCTGCGGCTGGCTTTTTCTCTTGCAGGCATTTAGCGGTCATTTTTTTAGGCAGGCATGTCATTTTTTGTATTTAGCGTCTGGGGGGTCTAAAAAGTGTACCTGTCAAGTTTCAGCTCTGTAGCATGTCCAGAACTCCTAAAAAAACAGCATTTTTCTTATATTTTCAGGAATATGGCTTCTCTGCGGCTGGCTTTTTCTCTTGCAGGCATTTAGCGGTCATTTTTTTAGGCAGGCATGTCATTTTTTGTATTTAGCGTCTGGGGGGTCTAAAAAGTGTAACTGTCAAGTTTCAGCTCTGTAGCATGTCCAGAACCCCTAAAAAACAGCATTTTTCTTATATTTTCAGGAATACGGCTTCTCTGCGGCTGGCTTTTTCTCTTGCAGGCATTTAGAGGGCATTTTTTTAGGCAGGCATGTCATTTTTTGTATTTAGCGTCTGGGGGGTCTAAAAAGTGTACCTGTCACTGTAGCATGTCCAGAACCCCTAAAAAACAGCATTTTTCTTATATTTTCAGGAATACGGCTTCTCTGCGGCTGGCTTTTTCTCTTGCAGGCATTTAGAGGGCATTTTTTTAGGCAGGCATGTCATTTTTTGTATTTAGCATCTGGGGGGTCTAAAAAGTGTACCTGTCAAGTTTCAGCTCTGTAGCATGTCCAGAACCCCTAAAAAACAGCATTTTTCTTATATTTTCAGGAATACGGCTTCTCTGCGGCTGGCTTTTTCTCTTGCAGGCATTTAGAGGGCATTTTTTTAGGCAGGCATGTCATTTTTTGTATTTAGCGTCTGGGGGGTCTAAAAAGTGTACCTGTCAAGTTTCAGCTCTGTAGCATGTCCAGAACCCCTAAAAAAACAGCATTTTTCTTATATTTTCAGGAATATGGCTTCTCTGCGGCTGGCTTTTTCTCTTGCAGGCATTTAGCGGTCATTTTTTTAGGCAGGCATGTCAATTTTTTGTATTTAGCGTCTGGGGGGTCTAAAAAGTGTACCTGTCAAGTTTCAGCTCTGTAGCATGTCCAGAACCCCTAAAAAAACAGCATTTTTCTTATATTTTCAGGAATATGGCTTCTCTGCGGCTGGCTTTTTCTCTTGCAGGCATTTAGCGGTCATTTTTTTAGGCAGGCATGTCATTTTTTGTATTTAGCGTCTGGGGGGGTCTAAAAAGTGTACCTGTCAAGTTTCAGCTCTGTAGCATGTCCAGAACTCCTAAAAAAACAGCATTTTTCTTATATTTTCAGGAATATGGCTTCTCTGCGGCTGGCTTTTTCTCTTGCAGGCATTTAGCGGGCATTTTTTTAGGCAGGCATGTCATTTTTTGTATTTAGCGTCTGGGGGGTCTAAAAAGTGTACCTGTCAAGTTTTAGCTCTGTAGCATGTCCAGAACCCCTAAAAAACAAAATTTTTCTTATATTTTCAGGAATATGGCTTCTCTGCGGCTGGCTTTTTCTCTTGCAGGCATTTAGCGGGCATTTTTTTAGGCAGGCATGTCATTTTTTGTATTTAGCGTCTGGGGGGTCTAAAAAGTGTACCTGTCAAGTTTCAGCTCTGTAGCATGTCCAGAACCCCTAAAAAACAGCATTTTTCTTATATTTTCAGGAATATGGCTTCTCTGCGGCTGGCTTTTTCTCTTGCAGGCATTTAGCGGTCATTTTTTTAGGCAGGCATGTCATTTTTTGTATTTAGCGTCTGGGGGGTCTAAAAAGTGTACCTGTCAAGTTTCAGCTCTGTAGCATGTCCAGAACTCCTAAAAAAACAGCATTTTTCTTATATTTTCAGGAATATGGCTTCTCTGCGGCTGGCTTTTTCTCTTGCAGGCATTTAGCGGTCATTTTTTTAGGCAGGCATGTCATTTTTTGTATTTAGCGTCTGGGGGGTCTAAAAAGTGTAACTGTCAAGTTTCAGCTCTGTAGCATGTCCAGAACCCCTAAAAAAACAGCATTTTTCTTATATTTTCAGGAATATGGCTTCTCTGCGGCTGGCTTTTTCTCTTGCAGGCATTTAGCGGGCATTTTTTTAGGCAGGCATGTCATTTTTTTGTATTTAGCGTCTGGGGGGTCTAAAAAGTGTACCTGTCAAGTTTCAGCTCTGTAGCATGTCCAGAACCCCTAAAAAAACAGCATTTTTCTTATATTTTCAGGAATATGGCTTCTCTGCGGCTGGCTTTTTCTCTTGCAGGCATTTAGCGGGCATTTTTTTAGGCAGGCATGTCATTTTTTGTATTTAGCGTCTGGGGGGTCTAAAAAGTGTACCTGTCAAGTTTCAGCTCTGTAGCATGTCCAGAACCCCTAAAAAACAAAATTTTTCTTATATTTTCAGGAATATGGCTTCTCTGCGGCTGGCTTTTTCTCTTGCAGGCATTTAGCGGGCATTTTTTTAGGCAGGCATGTCATTTTTTGTATTTAGCGTCTGGGGGGTCTAAAAAGTGTACCTGTCAAGTTTCAGCTCTGTAGCATGTCCAGAACCCCTAAAAAACAGCATTTTTCTTATATTTTCAGGAATATGGCTTCTCTGCGGCTGGCTTTTTCTCTTGCAGGCATTTAGCGGTCATTTTTTTAGGCAGGCATGTCATTTTTTGTATTTAGCGTCTGAGGGGGTCTAAAAAGTGTACCTGTCAAGTTTCAGCTCTGTAGCATGTCCAGAACTCCTAAAAAAACAGCATTTTTCTTATATTTTCAGGAATATGGCTTCTCTGCGGCTGGCTTTTTCTCTTGCAGGCATTTAGCGGTCATTTTTTTAGGCAGGCATGTCATTTTTTGTATTTAGCGTCTGGGGGGTCTAAAAAGTGTACCTGTGAAGTTTCAGCTCTGTAGCATGTCCAGAACCCCTAAAAAACAAAATTTTTCTTATATTTTCAGGAATATGGCTTCTCTGCGGCTGGCTTTTTCTCTTGCAGGCATTTAGAGGGCATTTTTTTAGGCAGGCATGTCATTTTTTGTATTTAGCGTCTGGGGGGTCTAAAAAGTGTACCTGTCAAGTTTCAGCTCTGTAGCATGTCCAGAACTCCTAAAAAAACAGCATTTTTCTTATATTTTCAGGAATATGGCTTCTCTGCGGCTGGCTTTTTCTCTTGCAGGCATTTAGCGGTCATTTTTTTATGCAGGCATGTCATTTTTTGTATTTAGCGTCTGGGGGGTATAAAAAGTGTACCTGTCAAGTTTCAGCTCTGTAGCATGTCCAGAACCCCTAAAAAACAGCATTTTTCTTATATTTTCAGGAATATGTCTTCTCTGCGGCTGGCTTTTTCTCTTGCAGGCATTTAGCGGGCATTTTTTTAGGCAGGCATGTCATTTTTTTGTATTTAGCGTCTGGGGGGTCTAAAAAGTGTACCTGTGAAGTTTCAGCTCTGTAGCATGTCCAGAACCCCTAAAAAACAAAATTTTTCTTATATTTTCAGGAATATGGCTTCTCTGCGGCTGGCTTTTTCTCTTGCAGGCATTTAGCGGGCATTTTTTTAGGCAGGCATGTCATTTTTTGTATTTAGCGTCTGGGGGGTCTAAAAAGTGTACCTGTCAAGTTTCAGCTCTGTAGCATGTCCAGAACCCCTAAAAAACAGCATTTTTCTTATATTTTCAGGAATATGGCTTCTCTGCGGCTGGCTTTTTCTCTTGCAGGCATTTAGCGGTCATTTTTTTAGGCAGGCATGTCATTTTTTGTATTTAGCGTCTGGGGGGTCTAAAAAGTGTACCTGTCAAGTTTCAGCTCTGTAGCATGTCCAGAACTCCTAAAAAAACAGCATTTTTCTTATATTTTCAGGAATATGGCTTCTCTGCGGCTGGCTTTTTCTCTTGCAGGCATTTAGCGGTCATTTTTTTAGGCAGGCATGTCATTTTTTGTATTTAGCGTCTGGGGGGTCTAAAAAGTGTAACTGTCAAGTTTCAGCTCTGTAGCATGTCCAGAACCCCTAAAAAAACAGCATTTTTCTTATATTTTCAGGAATATGGCTTCTCTGCGGCTGGCTTTTTCTCTTGCAGGCATTTAGCGGGCATTTTTTTAGGCAGGCATGTCATTTTTTTGTATTTAGCGTCTGGGGGGTCTAAAAAGTGTACCTGTAAAGTTTCAGCTCTGTAGCATGTCCAGAACCCCTAAAAAACAGCATTTTTCTTATATTTTCAGGAATACGGCTTCTCTGCGGCTGGCTTTTTCTCTTGCAGGCATTTAGAGGGCATTTTTTTAGGCAGGCATGTCATTTTTTGTATTTAGCGTCTGGGGGGTCTAAAAAGTGTACCTGTCAAGTTTCAGCTCTGTAGCATGTCCAGAACCCCTAAAAAAACAGCATTTTTCTTATATTTTCAGGAATACGGCTTCTCTGCGGCTGGCTTTTTCTCTTGCAGGCATTTAGAGGGCATTTTTTTAGGCAGGCATGTCATTTTTTGTATTTAGCGTCTGGGGGGTCTAAAAAGTGTACCTGTCAAGTTTCAGCTCTGTAGCATGTCCAGAACCCCTAAAAAAACAGCATTTTTCTTATATTTTCAGGAATATGGCTTCTCTGCGGCTGGCTTTTTCTCTTGCAGGCATTTAGCGGGCATTTTTTTAGGCAGGCATGTCATTTTTTGTATTTAGCGTCTGGGGGGTCTAAAAAGTGTACCTGTCAAGTTTTAGCTCTGTAGCATGTCCAGAACCCCTAAAAAACAAAATTTTTCTTATATTTTCAGGAATATGGCTTCTCTGCGGCTGGCTTTTTCTCTTGCAGGCATTTAGCGGGCATTTTTTTAGGCAGGCATGTCATTTTTTGTATTTAGCGTCTGGGGGGTCTAAAAAGTGTACCTGTCAAGTTTCAGCTCTGTAGCATGTCCAGAACCCCTAAAAAACAGCATTTTTCTTATATTTTCAGGAATATGGCTTCTCTGCGGCTGGCTTTTTCTCTTGCAGGCATTTAGCGGTCATTTTTTTAGGCAGGCATGTCATTTTTTGTATTTAGCGTCTGGGGGGTCTAAAAAGTGTACCTGTCAAGTTTCAGCTCTGTAGCATGTCCAGAACTCCTAAAAAAACAGCATTTTTCTTATATTTTCAGGAATATGGCTTCTCTGCGGCTGGCTTTTTCTCTTGCAGGCATTTAGCGGTCATTTTTTTAGGCAGGCATGTCATTTTTTGTATTTAGCGTCTGGGGGGTCTAAAAAGTGTAACTGTCAAGTTTCAGCTCTGTAGCATGTCCAGAACCCCTAAAAAAACAGCATTTTTCTTATATTTTCAGGAATATGGCTTCTCTGCGGCTGGCTTTTTCTCTTGCAGGCATTTAGCGGGCATTTTTTTAGGCAGGCATGTCATTTTTTTGTATTTAGCGTCTGGGGGGTCTAAAAAGTGTACCTGTCAAGTTTCAGCTCTGTAGCATGTCCAGAACCCCTAAAAAAACAGCATTTTTCTTATATTTTCAGGAATATGGCTTCTCTGCGGCTGGCTTTTTCTCTTGCAGGCATTTAGCGGGCATTTTTTTAGGCAGGCATGTCATTTTTTGTATTTAGCGTCTGGGGGGTCTAAAAAGTGTACCTGTCAAGTTTCAGCTCTGTAGCATGTCCAGAACCCCTAAAAAACAAAATTTTTCTTATATTTTCAGGAATATGGCTTCTCTGCGGCTGGCTTTTTCTCTTGCAGGCATTTAGCGGGCATTTTTTTAGGCAGGCATGTCATTTTTTGTATTTAGCGTCTGGGGGGTCTAAAAAGTGTACCTGTCAAGTTTCAGCTCTGTAGCATGTCCAGAACCCCTAAAAAACAGCATTTTTCTTATATTTTCAGGAATATGGCTTCTCTGCGGCTGGCTTTTTCTCTTGCAGGCATTTAGCGGTCATTTTTTTAGGCAGGCATGTCATTTTTTGTATTTAGCGTCTGGGGGTGTCTAAAAAGTGTACCTGTCAAGTTTCAGCTCTGTAGCATGTCCAGAACTCCTAAAAAAACAGCATTTTTCTTATATTTTCAGGAATATGGCTTCTCTGCGGCTGGCTTTTTCTCTTGCAGGCATTTAGCGGTCATTTTTTTAGGCAGGCATGTCATTTTTTGTATTTAGCGTCTGGGGGGTCTAAAAAGTGTACCTGTGAAGTTTCAGCTCTGTAGCATGTCCAGAACCCCTAAAAAACAAAATTTTTCTTATATTTTCAGGAATATGGCTTCTCTGCGGCTGGCTTTTTCTCTTGCTGGCATTTAGCGGGCATTTTTTTAGGCAGGCATGTCATTTTTTGTATTTAGCGTCTGGGGGGTCTAAAAAGTGTACCTGTCAAGTTTCAGCTCTGTAGCATGTCCAGAACCCCTAAAAAACAGCATTTTTCTTATATTTTCAGGAATATGGCTTCTCTGCGGCTGGCTTTTTCTCTTGCAGGCATTTAGCGGTCATTTTTTTAGGCAGGCATGTCATTTTTTGTATTTAGCGTCTGGGGGGTCTAAAAAGTGTACCTGTCAAGTTTCAGCTCTGTAGCATGTCCAGAACTCCTAAAAAAACAGCATTTTTCTTATATTTTCAGGAATATGGCTTCTCTGCGGCTGGCTTTTTCTCTTGCAGGCATTTAGCGGTCATTTTTTTAGGCAGGCATGTCATTTTTTGTATTTAGCGTCTGGGGGGTCTAAAAAGTGTAACTGTCAAGTTTCAGCTCTGTAGCATGTCCAGAACCCCTAAAAAAACAGCATTTTTCTTATATTTTCAGGAATATGGCTTCTCTGCGGCTGGCTTTTTCTCTTGCAGGCATTTAGCGGGCATTTTTTTAGGCAGGCATGTCATTTTTTTGTATTTAGCGTCTGGGGGGTCTAAAAAGTGTACCTGTCAAGTTTCAGCTCTGTAGCATGTCCAGAACCCCTAAAAAACAGCATTTTTCTTATATTTTCAGGAATACGGCTTCTCTGCGGCTGGCTTTTTCTCTTGCAGGCATTTAGAGGGCATTTTTTTAGGCAGGCATGTCATTTTTTGTATTTAGCGTCTGGGGGGTCTAAAAAGTGTACCTGTCAAGTTTCAGCTCTGTAGCATGTCCAGAACCCCTAAAAAACAGCATTTTTCTTATATTTTCAGGAATACGGCTTCTCTGCGGCTGGCTTTTTCTCTTGCAGGCATTTAGAGGGCATTTTTTTAGGCAGGCATGTCATTTTTTGTATTTAGCGTCTGGGGGGTCTAAAAAGTGTACCTGTCAAGTTTTAGCTCTGTAGCATGTCCAGAACCCCTAAAAAACAAAATTTTTCTTATATTTTCAGGAATATGGCTTCTCTGCGGCTGGCTTTTTCTCTTGCAGGCATTTAGCGGGCATTTTTTTAGGCAGGCATGTCATTTTTTGTATTTAGCGTCTGGGGGGTCTAAAAAGTGTACCTGTCAAGTTTCAGCTCTGTAGCATGTCCAGAACCCCTAAAAAACAGCATTTTTCTTATATTTTCAGGAATATGGCTTCTCTGCGGCTGGCTTTTTCTCTTGCAGGCATTTAGCGGTCATTTTTTTAGGCAGGCATGTCATTTTTTGTATTTAGCGTCTGGGGGGTCTAAAAAGTGTACCTGTCAAGTTTCAGCTCTGTAGCATGTCCAGAACTCCTAAAAAAACAGCATTTTTCTTATATTTTCAGGAATATGGCTTCTCTGCGGCTGGCTTTTTCTCTTGCAGGCATTTAGCGGTCATTTTTTTAGGCAGGCATGTCATTTTTTGTATTTAGCGTCTGGGGGGTCTAAAAAGTGTAACTGTCAAGTTTCAGCTCTGTAGCATGTCCAGAACCCCTAAAAAACAAAATTTTTCTTATATTTTCAGGAATATGGCTTCTCTGCGGCTGGCTTTTTCTCTTGCAGGCATTTAGCGGGCATTTTTTTAGGCAGGCATGTCATTTTTTGTATTTAGCGTCTGGGGGGTCTAAAAAGTGTACCTGTCAAGTTTCAGCTCTGTAGCATGTCCAGAACCCCTAAAAAACAGCATTTTTCTTATATTTTCAGGAATATGGCTTCTCTGCGGCTGGCTTTTTCTCTTGCAGGCATTTAGCGGTCATTTTTTTAGGCAGGCATGTCATTTTTTGTATTTAGCGTCTGGGGGGGTCTAAAAAGTGTACCTGTCAAGTTTCAGCTCTGTAGCATGTCCAGAACTCCTAAAAAAACAGCATTTTTCTTATATTTTCAGGAATATGGCTTCTCTGCGGCTGGCTTTTTCTCTTGCAGGCATTTAGCGGTCATTTTTTTAGGCAGGCATGTCATTTTTTGTATTTAGCGTCTGGGGGGTCTAAAAAGTGTACCTGTGAAGTTTCAGCTCTGTAGCATGTCCAGAACCCCTAAAAAACAAAATTTTTCTTATATTTTCAGGAATATGGCTTCTCTGCGGCTGGCTTTTTCTCTTGCTGGCATTTAGCGGGCATTTTTTTAGGCAGGCATGTCATTTTTTGTATTTAGCGTCTGGGGGGTCTAAAAAGTGTACCTGTCAAGTTTCAGCTCTGTAGCATGTCCAGAACCCCTAAAAAACAGCATTTTTCTTATATTTTCAGGAATATGGCTTCTCTGCGGCTGGCTTTTTCTCTTGCAGGCATTTAGCGGTCATTTTTTTAGGCAGGCATGTCATTTTTTGTATTTAGCGTCTGGGGGGTCTAAAAAGTGTACCTGTCAAGTTTCAGCTCTGTAGCATGTCCAGAACTCCTAAAAAAACAGCATTTTTCTTATATTTTCAGGAATATGGCTTCTCTGCGGCTGGCTTTTTCTCTTGCAGGCATTTAGCGGTCATTTTTTTAGGCAGGCATGTCATTTTTTGTATTTAGCGTCTGGGGGGTCTAAAAAGTGTAACTGTCAAGTTTCAGCTCTGTAGCATGTCCAGAACCCCTAAAAAAACAGCATTTTTCTTATATTTTCAGGAATATGGCTTCTCTGCGGCTGGCTTTTTCTCTTGCAGGCATTTAGCGGGCATTTTTTTAGGCAGGCATGTCATTTTTTTGTATTTAGCGTCTGGGGGGTCTAAAAAGTGTACCTGTCAAGTTTCAGCTCTGTAGCATGTCCAGAACCCCTAAAAAACAGCATTTTTCTTATATTTTCAGGAATACGGCTTCTCTGCGGCTGGCTTTTTCTCTTGCAGGCATTTAGAGGGCATTTTTTTAGGCAGGCATGTCATTTTTTGTATTTAGCGTCTGGGGGGTCTAAAAAGTGTACCTGTCAAGTTTCAGCTCTGTAGCATGTCCAGAACCCCTAAAAAACAGCATTTTTCTTATATTTTCAGGAATACGGCTTCTCTGCGGCTGGCTTTTTCTCTTGCAGGCATTTAGAGGGCATTTTTTTAGGCAGGCATGTCATTTTTTGTATTTAGCGTCTGGGGGGTCTAAAAAGTGTACCTGTCAAGTTTCAGCTCTGTAGCATGTCCAGAACCCCTAAAAAACAGCATTTTTCTTATATTTTCAGGAATACGGCTTCTCTGCGGCTGGCTTTTTCTCTTGCAGGCATTTAGAGGGCATTTTTTTAGGCAGGCATGTCATTTTTTGTATTTAGCGTCTGGGGGGGTCTAAAAAGTGTACCTGTCAAGTTTCAGCTCTGTAGCATGTCCAGAACTCCTAAAAAAACAGCATTTTTCTTATATTTTCAGGAATATGGCTTCTCTGCGGCTGGCTTTTTCTCTTGCAGGCATTTAGCGGGCATTTTTTTAGGCAGGCATGTCATTTTTTGTATTTAGCGTCTGGGGGGTCTAAAAAGTGTACCTGTCAAGTTTTAGCTCTGTAGCATGTCCAGAACCCCTAAAAAACAAAATTTTTCTTATATTTTCAGGAATATGGCTTCTCTGCGGCTGGCTTTTTCTCTTGCAGGCATTTAGCGGGCATTTTTTTAGGCAGGCATGTCATTTTTTGTATTTAGCGTCTGGGGGGTCTAAAAAGTGTACCTGTCAAGTTTCAGCTCTGTAGCATGTCCAGAACCCCTAAAAAACAGCATTTTTCTTATATTTTCAGGAATATGGCTTCTCTGCGGCTGGCTTTTTCTCTTGCAGGCATTTAGCGGTCATTTTTTTAGGCAGGCATGTCATTTTTTGTATTTAGCGTCTGGGGGGTCTAAAAAGTGTACCTGTCAAGTTTCAGCTCTGTAGCATGTCCAGAACTCCTAAAAAAACAGCATTTTTCTTATATTTTCAGGAATATGGCTTCTCTGCGGCTGGCTTTTTCTCTTGCAGGCATTTAGCGGTCATTTTTTTAGGCAGGCATGTCATTTTTTGTATTTAGCGTCTGGGGGGTCTAAAAAGTGTAACTGTCAAGTTTCAGCTCTGTAGCATGTCCAGAACCCCTAAAAAAACAGCATTTTTCTTATATTTTCAGGAATATGGCTTCTCTGCGGCTGGCTTTTTCTCTTGCAGGCATTTAGCGGGCATTTTTTTAGGCAGGCATGTCATTTTTTTGTATTTAGCGTCTGGGGGGTCTAAAAAGTGTACCTGTCAAGTTTCAGCTCTGTAGCATGTCCAGAACCCCTAAAAAAACAGCATTTTTCTTATATTTTCAGGAATATGGCTTCTCTGCGGCTGGCTTTTTCTCTTGCAGGCATTTAGCGGGCATTTTTTTAGGCAGGCATGTCATTTTTTGTATTTAGCGTCTGGGGGGTCTAAAAAGTGTACCTGTCAAGTTTCAGCTCTGTAGCATGTCCAGAACCCCTAAAAAACAAAATTTTTCTTATATTTTCAGGAATATGGCTTCTCTGCGGCTGGCTTTTTCTCTTGCAGGCATTTAGCGGGCATTTTTTTAGGCAGGCATGTCATTTTTTGTATTTAGCGTCTGGGGGGTCTAAAAAGTGTACCTGTCAAGTTTCAGCTCTGTAGCATGTCCAGAACCCCTAAAAAACAGCATTTTTCTTATATTTTCAGGAATATGGCTTCTCTGCGGCTGGCTTTTTCTCTTGCAGGCATTTAGCGGTCATTTTTTTAGGCAGGCATGTCATTTTTTGTATTTAGCGTCTGAGGGGGTCTAAAAAGTGTACCTGTCAAGTTTCAGCTCTGTAGCATGTCCAGAACTCCTAAAAAAACAGCATTTTTCTTATATTTTCAGGAATATGGCTTCTCTGCGGCTGGCTTTTTCTCTTGCAGGCATTTAGCGGTCATTTTTTTAGGCAGGCATGTCATTTTTTGTATTTAGCGTCTGGGGGGTCTAAAAAGTGTACCTGTGAAGTTTCAGCTCTGTAGCATGTCCAGAACCCCTAAAAAACAAAATTTTTCTTATATTTTCAGGAATATGGCTTCTCTGCGGCTGGCTTTTTCTCTTGCAGGCATTTAGAGGGCATTTTTTTAGGCAGGCATGTCATTTTTTGTATTTAGCGTCTGGGGGGTCTAAAAAGTGTACCTGTCAAGTTTCAGCTCTGTAGCATGTCCAGAACTCCTAAAAAAACAGCATTTTTCTTATATTTTCAGGAATATGGCTTCTCTGCGGCTGGCTTTTTCTCTTGCAGGCATTTAGCGGTCATTTTTTTAGGCAGGCATGTCATTTTTTGTATTTAGCGTCTGGGGGGTCTAAAAAGTGTAACTGTCAAGTTTCAGCTCTGTAGCATGTCCAGAACCCCTAAAAAAACAGCATTTTTCTTATATTTTCAGGAATATGGCTTCTCTGCGGCTGGCTTTTTCTCTTGCAGGCATTTAGCGGGCATTTTTTTAGGCAGGCATGTCATTTTTTTGTATTTAGCGTCTGGGGGGTCTAAAAAGTGTACCTGTCAAGTTTCAGCTCTGTAGCATGTCCAGAACCCCTAAAAAACAGCATTTTTCTTATATTTTCAGGAATACGGCTTCTCTGCGGCTGGCTTTTTCTCTTGCAGGCATTTAGAGGGCATTTTTTTAGGCAGGCATGTCATTTTTTGTATTTAGCGTCTGGGGGGTCTAAAAAGTGTACCTGTCAAGTTTCAGCTCTGTAGCATGTCCAGAACCCCTAAAAAACAGCATTTTTCTTATATTTTCAGGAATACGGCTTCTCTGCGGCTGGCTTTTTCTCTTGCAGGCATTTAGAGGGCATTTTTTTAGGCAGGCATGTCATTTTTTGTATTTAGCGTCTGGGGGGTCTAAAAAGTGTACCTGTCAAGTTTCAGCTCTGTAGCATGTCCAGAACCCCTAAAAAACAGCATTTTTCTTATATTTTCAGGAATACGGCTTCTCTGCGGCTGGCTTTTTCTCTTGCAGGCATTTAGAGGGCATTTTTTTAGGCAGGCATGTCATTTTTTGTATTTAGCGTCTGGGGGGTCTAAAAAGTGTACCTGTCAAGTTTCAGCTCTGTAGCATGTCCAGAACCCCTAAAAAACAGCATTTTTCTTATATTTTCAGGAATACGGCTTCTCTGCGGCTGGCTTTTTCTTTTGGAGGCATTTAGAGGGCATTTTTTTTAGGCAGGCATGTCATTTTTTGTATTTAGCGTCTGGGGGGGTCTAAAAAGTGTACCTGTCAAGTTTCAGCTCTGTAGCATGTCCAGAACCCCTAAAAAAACAGCATTTTTCTTATATTTTCAGGAATATGGCTTCTCTGCGGCTGGCTTTTTCTCTTGCAGGCATTTAGCGGTCATTTTTTTAGGCAGGCATGTCATTTTTTGTATTTAGTGTCTGGGGGGTCTAAAAAGTGTACCTGTCAAGTTTCAGCTCTGTAGCATGTCCAGAACCCCTAAAAAACAGCATTTTTCTTATATTTTCAGGAATATGGCTTCTCTGCGGCTGGCTTTTTCTCTTGCAGGCATTTAGCGGTCATTTTTTTAGGCAGGCATGTCATTTTTTGTATTTAGCGTCTGGGGGGTCTAAAAAGTGTACCTGTCAAGTTTCAGCTCTGTAGCATGTCCAGAACCCCTAAAAAAACAGCATTTTTCTTATATTTTCAGGAATATGGCTTCTCTGCGGCTGGCTTTTTCTCTTGCAGGCATTTAGAGGGCATTTTTTTAGGCAGGCATGTCACTTTTTGGATTTAGCATCTGGGGGGTCTAAAAAGTGTACCTGTGAAGTTTCAGCTCTGTAGCATGTCCAGAACCCCTAAAAAACAAAATTTTTCTTATATTTTCAGGAATATGGCTTCTCTGCGGCTGGCTTTTTCTCTTGCAGGCATTTAGCGGGCATTTTTTTAGGCAGGCATGTCATTTTTTGTATTTAGCGTCTGGGCGGTCTAAAAAGTGTACCTGTCAAGTTTCAGCTCTGTAGCATGTCCAGAACCCCTAAAAAACAGCATTTTTCTTATATTTTCAGGAATATGGCTTCTCTGCGGCTGGCTTTTTCTCTTGCAGGCATTTAGCGGTCATTTTTTTAGGCAGGCATGTCATTTTTTGTATTTAGCGTCTGGGGGGTCTAAATAGTGTAACTGTCAAGTTTCAGCTCTGTAGCATGTCCAGAACCCCTAAAAAAACAGCATTTTTCTTATATTTTCAGGAATATGGCTTCTCTGCGGCTGGCTTTTTCTCTTGCAGGCATTTAGCGGGCATTTTTTTAGGCAGGCATGTCATTTTTTTGTATTTAGCGTCTGGGGGGTCTAAAAAGTGTACCTGTCAAGTTTCAGCTCTGTAGCATGTCCAGAACCCCTAAAAAACAGCATTTTTCTTATATTTTCAGGAATACGGCTTCTCTGCGGCTGGCTTTTTCTCTTGCAGGCATTTAGAGGGCATTTTTTTAGGCAGGCATGTCATTTTTTGTATTTAGCGTCTGGGGGGTCTAAAAAGTGTACCTGTCAAGTTTCAGCTCTGTAGCATGTCCAGAACCCCTAAAAAACAGCATTTTTCTTATATTTTCAGGAATACGGCTTCTCTGCGGCTGGCTTTTTCTCTTGCAGGCATTTAGAGGGCATTTTTTTAGGCAGGCATGTCATTTTTTGTATTTAGCGTCTGGGGGGTCTAAAAAGTGTACCTGTCAAGTTTCAGCTCTGTAGCATGTCCAGAACCCCTAAAAAACAGCATTTTTCTTATATTTTCAGGAATATGGCTTCTCTGCGGCTGGCTTTTTCTCTTGCAGGCATTTAGCGGTCATTTTTTTAGGCAGGCATGTCATTTTTTGTATTTAGCGTCTGGGGGGTCTAAAAAGTGTAACTGTCAAGTTTCAGCTCTGTAGCATGTCCAGAACCCCTAAAAAAACAGCATTTTTCTTATATTTTCAGGAATATGGCTTCTCTGCGGCTGGCTTTTTCTCTTGCAGGCATTTAGCGGGCATTTTTTTAGGCAGGCATGTCATTTTTTTGTATTTAGCGTCTGGGGGGTCTAAAAAGTGTACCTGTCAAGTTTCAGCTCTGTAGCATGTCCAGAACCCCTAAAAAACAGCATTTTTCTTATATTTTCAGGAATACGGCTTCTCTGCGGCTGGCTTTTTCTCTTGCAGGCATTTAGAGGGCATTTTTTTAGGCAGGCATGTCATTTTTTGTATTTAGCGTCTGGGGGGTCTAAAAAGTGTACCTGTCAAGTTTCAGCTCTGTAGCATGTCCAGAACCCCTAAAAAACAGCATTTTTCTTATATTTTCAGGAATACGGCTTCTCTGCGGCTGGCTTTTTCTCTTGCAGGCATTTAGAGGGCATTTTTTTAGGCAGGCATGTCATTTTTTGTATTTAGCGTCTGGGGGGTCTAAAAAGTGTACCTGTCAAGTTTCAGCTCTGTAGCATGTCCAGAACCCCTAAAAAACAGCATTTTTCTTATATTTTCAGGAATATGGCTTCTCTGCGGCTGGCTTTTTCTCTTGCAGGCATTTAGCGGTCATTTTTTTTAGGCAGGCATGTCATTTTTTGTATTTAGCGTCTGGGGGGTCTAAAAAGTGTACCTGTCAAGTTTCAGCTCTGTAGCATGTCCAGAACCCCTAAAAAAACAGCATTTTTCTTATATTTTCAGGAATATGGCTTCTCTGCGGCTGGCTTTTTCTCTTGCAGGCATTTAGAGGTCATTTTTTTAGGCAGGCATGTCATTTTTTGTATTTAGCGTCTGGGGGGTCTAAAAAGTGTACCTGTCAAGTTTCAGCTCTGTAGCATGTCCAGAACCCCTAAAAAAACAGCATTTTTCTTATATTTTCAGGAATATGGCTTCTCTGCGGCTGGCTTTTTCTCTTGCAGGCATTTAGAGGGCATTTTTTTAGGCAGGCATGTCATTTTTTGGATTTAGCATCTGGGGGGTCTAAAAAGTGTACCTATGAAGTTTCGGCTCTGTAGCATGTCCAGAACCCCTAAAAAACAAATTTTTTCTTATATTTTCAGGAATATGGCTTCTCTGCGGCTGGCTTTTTCTCTTGCAGGCATTTAGCGGGCATTTTTTTAGGCAGGCATGTCATTTTTTGTATTTACCGTCTGGGCGGTCTAAAAAGTGTACCTGTCAAGTTTCAGCTCTGTAGCATGTCCAGAACCCCTAAAAAACAGCATTTTTCTTATATTTTCAGGAATATGGCTTCTCTGCGGCTGGCTTTTTCTCTTGCAGGCATTTAGCGGTCATTTTTTTAGGCAGGCATGTCATTTTTTGTATTTAGCGTCTGGGGGGTCTAAAAAGTGTAACTGTCAAGTTTCAGCTCTGTAGCATGTCCAGAACCCCTAAAAAAACAGCATTTTTCTTATATTTTCAGGAATATGGCTTCTCTGCGGCTGGCTTTTTCTCTTGCAGGCATTTAGCGGGCATTTTTTTAGGCAGGCATGTCATTTTTTTGTATTTAGCGTCTGGGGGGTCTAAAAAGTGTACCTGTCAAGTTTCAGCTCTGTAGCATGTCCAGAACCCCTAAAAAACAGCATTTTTCTTATATTTTCAGGAATACGGCTTCTCTGCGGCTGGCTTTTTCTCTTGCAGGCATTTAGAGGGCATTTTTTTAGGCAGGCATGTCATTTTTTGTATTTAGCGTCTGGGGGGTCTAAAAAGTGTACCTGTCAAGTTTCAGCTCTGTAGCATGTCCAGAACCCCTAAAAAACAGCATTTTTCTTATATTTTCAGGAATACGGCTTCTCTGCGGCTGGCTTTTTCTCTTGCAGGCATTTAGAGGGCATTTTTTTAGGCAGGCATGTCATTTTTTGTATTTAGCGTCTGGGGGGTCTAAAAAGTGTAACTGTCAAGTTTCAGCTCTGTAGCATGTCCAGAACCCCTAAAAAAACAGCATTTTTCTTATATTTTCAGGAATATGGCTTCTCTGCGGCTGGCTTTTTCTCTTGCAGGCATTTAGCGGGCATTTTTTTAGGCAGGCATGTCATTTTTTGTATTTAGCGTCTGGGGGGTCTAAAAAGTGTACCTGTCAAGTTTCAGCTCTGTAGCATGTCCAGAACCCCTAAAAAACAGCATTTTTCTTATATTTTCAGGAATATGGCTTCTCTGCGGCTGGCTTTTTCTCTTGCAGGCATTTAGCGGGCATTTTTTTAGGCAGGCATGTCATTTTTTTGTATTTAGCGTCTGGGGGGTCTAAAAAGTGTACCTGTTAAGTTTCAGCTCTGTAGCATGTCCAGAACCCCTAAAAAACAGCATTTTTCTTATATTTTCAGGAATACGGCTTCTCTGCGGCTGGCTTTTTCTTTTGGAGGCATTTAGAGGGCATTTTTTTTAGGCAGGCATGTCATTTTTTGTATTTAGCGTCTGGGGGGGTCTAAAAAGTGTACCTGTCAAGTTTCAGCTCTGTAGCATGTCCAGAACCCCTAAAAAACAGCATTTTTCTTATATTTTCAGGAATACGGCTTCTCTGCGGCTGGCTTTTTCTCTTGCAGGCATTTAGAGGGCATTTTTTTAGGCAGGCATGTCATTTTTTGTATTTAGCGTCTGGGGGGTCTAAAAAGTGTACCTGTCAAGTTTCAGCTCTGTAGCATGTCCAGAACCCCTAAAAAACAGCATTTTTCTTATATTTTCAGGAATATGGCTTCTCTGCGGCTGGCTTTTTCTCTTGCAGGCATTTAGCGGTCATTTTTTTTAGGCAGGCATGTCATTTTTTGTATTTAGCGTCTGGGGGGTCTAAAAAGTGTACCTGTCAAGTTTCAGCTCTGTAGCATGTCCAGAACCCCTAAAAAAACAGCATTTTTCTTATATTTTCAGGAATATGGCTTCTCTGCGGCTGGCTTTTTCTCTTGCAGGCATTTAGAGGTCATTTTTTTAGGCAGGCATGTCATTTTTTGTATTTAGCGTCTGGGGGGTCTAAAAAGTGTACCTGTCAAGTTTCAGCTCTGTAGCATGTCCAGAACCCCTAAAAAAACAGCATTTTTCTTATATTTTCAGGAATATGGCTTCTCTGCGGCTGGCTTTTTCTCTTGCAGGCATTTAGAGGGCATTTTTTTAGGCAGGCATGTCATTTTTTGGATTTAGCATCTGGGGGGTCTAAAAAGTGTACCTATGAAGTTTCGGCTCTGTAGCATGTCCAGAACCCCTAAAAAACAAAATTTTTCTTATATTTTCAGGAATATGGCTTCTCTGCGGCTGGCTTTTTCTCTTGCAGGCATTTAGCGGGCATTTTTTTAGGCAGGCATGTCATTTTTTGTATTTACCGTCTGGGCGGTCTAAAAAGTGTACCTGTCAAGTTTCAGCTCTGTAGCATGTCCAGAACCCCTAAAAAACAGCATTTTTCTTATATTTTCAGGAATATGGCTTCTCTGCGGCTGGCTTTTTCTCTTGCAGGCATTTAGCGGTCATTTTTTTAGGCAGGCATGTCATTTTTTGTATTTAGCGTCTGGGGGGTCTAAAAAGTGTAACTGTCAAGTTTCAGCTCTGTAGCATGTCCAGAACCCCTAAAAAAACAGCATTTTTCTTATATTTTCAGGAATATGGCTTCTCTGCGGCTGGCTTTTTCTCTTGCAGGCATTTAGCGGGCATTTTTTTAGGCAGGCATGTCATTTTTTTGTATTTAGCGTCTGGGGGGTCTAAAAAGTGTACCTGTCAAGTTTCAGCTCTGTAGCATGTCCAGAACCCCTAAAAAACAGCATTTTTCTTATATTTTCAGGAATACGGCTTCTCTGCGGCTGGCTTTTTCTCTTGCAGGCATTTAGAGGGCATTTTTTTAGGCAGGCATGTCATTTTTTGTATTTAGCGTCTGGGGGGTCTAAAAAGTGTACCTGTCAAGTTTCAGCTCTGTAGCATGTCCAGAACCCCTAAAAAACAGCATTTTTCTTATATTTTCAGGAATACGGCTTCTCTGCGGCTGGCTTTTTCTCTTGCAGGCATTTAGAGGGCATTTTTTTAGGCAGGCATGTCATTTTTTGTATTTAGCGTCTGGGGGGTCTAAAAAGTGTAACTGTCAAGTTTCAGCTCTGTAGCATGTCCAGAACCCCTAAAAAAACAGCATTTTTCTTATATTTTCAGGAATATGGCTTCTCTGCGGCTGGCTTTTTCTCTTGCAGGCATTTAGCGGGCATTTTTTTAGGCAGGCATGTCATTTTTTGTATTTAGCGTCTGGGGGGTCTAAAAAGTGTACCTGTCAAGTTTCAGCTCTGTAGCATGTCCAGAACCCCTAAAAAACAGCATTTTTCTTATATTTTCAGGAATATGGCTTCTCTGCGGCTGGCTTTTTCTCTTGCAGGCATTTAGCGGGCATTTTTTTAGGCAGGCATGTCATTTTTTTGTATTTAGCGTCTGGGGGGTCTAAAAAGTGTACCTGTTAAGTTTCAGCTCTGTAGCATGTCCAGAACCCCTAAAAAACAGCATTTTTCTTATATTTTCAGGAATACGGCTTCTCTGCGGCTGGCTTTTTCTTTTGGAGGCATTTAGAGGGCATTTTTTTTAGGCAGGCATGTCATTTTTTGTATTTAGCGTCTGGGGGGGTCTAAAAAGTGTACCTGTCAAGTTTCAGCTCTGTAGCATGTCCAGAACCCCTAAAAAAACAGCATTTTTCTTATATTTTCAGGAATATGGCTTCTCTGCGGCTGGCTTTTTCTCTTGCAGGCATTTAGCGGTCATTTTTTTAGGCAGGCATGTCATTTTTTGTATTTAGCGTCTGGGGGGTCTAAAAAGTGTAACTGTCAAGTTTCAGCTCTGTAGCATGTCCAGAACCCCTAAAAAAACAGCATTTTTCTTATATTTTCAGGAATATGGCTTCTCTGCGGCTGGCTTTTTCTCTTGCAGGCATTTAGCGGGCATTTTTTTAGGCAGGCATGTCATTTTTTTGTATTTAGCGTCTGGGGGGTCTAAAAAGTGTACCTGTCAAGTTTCAGCTCTGTAGCATGTCCAGAACCCCTAAAAAACAGCATTTTTCTTATATTTTCAGGAATACGGCTTCTCTGCGGCTGGCTTTTTCTCTTGCAGGCATTTAGAGGGCATTTTTTTAGGCAGGCATGTCATTTTTTGTATTTAGCGTCTGGGGGGTCTAAAAAGTGTACCTGTCAAGTTTCAGCTCTGTAGCATGTCCAGAACCCCTAAAAAACAGCATTTTTCTTATATTTTCAGGAATACGGCTTCTCTGCGGCTGGCTTTTTCTCTTGCAGGCATTTAGAGGGCATTTTTTTAGGCAGGCATGTCATTTTTTGTATTTAGCGTCTGGGGGGTCTAAAAAGTGTACCTGTCAAGTTTCAGCTCTGTAGCATGTCCAGAACCCCTAAAAAACAGCATTTTTCTTATATTTTCAGGAATACGGCTTCTCTGCGGCTGGCTTTTTCTCTTGCAGGCATTTAGAGGGCATTTTTTTAGGCAGGCATGTCATTTTTTGTATTTAGCATCTGGGGGGTCTAAAAAGTGTACCTGTCAAGTTTCAGCTCTGTAGCATGTCCAGAACCCCTAAAAAACAGCATTTTTCTTATATTTTCAGGAATACGGCTTCTCTGCGGCTGGCTTTTTCTCTTGCAGGCATTTAGAGGGCATTTTTTTAGGCAGGCATGTCATTTTTTGTATTTAGCGTCTGGGGGGTCTAAAAAGTGTACCTGTCAAGTTTCAGCTCTGTAGCATGTCCAGAACCCCTAAAAAAACAGCATTTTTCTTATATTTTCAGGAATATGGCTTCTCTGCGGCTGGCTTTTTCTCTTGCAGGCATTTAGCGGTCATTTTTTTAGGCAGGCATGTCATTTTTTGTATTTAGCGTCTGGGGGGTCTAAAAAGTGTACCTGTCAAGTTTCAGCTCTGTAGCATGTCCAGAACCCCTAAAAAAACAGCATTTTTCTTATATTTTCAGGAATATGGCTTCTCTGCGGCTGGCTTTTTCTCTTGCAGGCATTTAGCGGTCATTTTTTTAGGCAGGCATGTCATTTTTTGTATTTAGCGTCTGGGGGGGTCTAAAAAGTGTACCTGTCAAGTTTCAGCTCTGTAGCATGTCCAGAACTCCTAAAAAAACAGCATTTTTCTTATATTTTCAGGAATATGGCTTCTCTGCGGCTGGCTTTTTCTCTTGCAGGCATTTAGCGGGCATTTTTTTAGGCAGGCATGTCATTTTTTGTATTTAGCGTCTGGGGGGTCTAAAAAGTGTACCTGTCAAGTTTTAGCTCTGTAGCATGTCCAGAACCCCTAAAAAACAAAATTTTTCTTATATTTTCAGGAATATGGCTTCTCTGCGGCTGGCTTTTTCTCTTGCAGGCATTTAGCGGGCATTTTTTTAGGCAGGCATGTCATTTTTTGTATTTAGCGTCTGGGGGGTCTAAAAAGTGTACCTGTCAAGTTTCAGCTCTGTAGCATGTCCAGAACCCCTAAAAAACAGCATTTTTCTTATATTTTCAGGAATATGGCTTCTCTGCGGCTGGCTTTTTCTCTTGCAGGCATTTAGCGGTCATTTTTTTAGGCAGGCATGTCATTTTTTGTATTTAGCGTCTGGGGGGTCTAAAAAGTGTACCTGTCAAGTTTCAGCTCTGTAGCATGTCCAGAACTCCTAAAAAAACAGCATTTTTCTTATATTTTCAGGAATATGGCTTCTCTGCGGCTGGCTTTTTCTCTTGCAGGCATTTAGCGGTCATTTTTTTAGGCAGGCATGTCATTTTTTGTATTTAGCGTCTGGGGGGTCTAAAAAGTGTAACTGTCAAGTTTCAGCTCTGTAGCATGTCCAGAACCCCTAAAAAAACAGCATTTTTCTTATATTTTCAGGAATATGGCTTCTCTGCGGCTGGCTTTTTCTCTTGCAGGCATTTAGCGGGCATTTTTTTAGGCAGGCATGTCATTTTTTTGTATTTAGCGTCTGGGGGGTCTAAAAAGTGTACCTGTCAAGTTTCAGCTCTGTAGCATGTCCAGAACCCCTAAAAAAACAGCATTTTTCTTATATTTTCAGGAATATGGCTTCTCTGCGGCTGGCTTTTTCTCTTGCAGGCATTTAGCGGGCATTTTTTTAGGCAGGCATGTCATTTTTTGTATTTAGCGTCTGGGGGGTCTAAAAAGTGTACCTGTCAAGTTTCAGCTCTGTAGCATGTCCAGAACCCCTAAAAAACAAAATTTTTCTTATATTTTCAGGAATATGGCTTCTCTGCGGCTGGCTTTTTCTCTTGCAGGCATTTAGCGGGCATTTTTTTAGGCAGGCATGTCATTTTTTGTATTTAGCGTCTGGGGGGTCTAAAAAGTGTACCTGTCAAGTTTCAGCTCTGTAGCATGTCCAGAACCCCTAAAAAACAGCATTTTTCTTATATTTTCAGGAATATGGCTTCTCTGCGGCTGGCTTTTTCTCTTGCAGGCATTTAGCGGTCATTTTTTTAGGCAGGCATGTCATTTTTTGTATTTAGCGTCTGAGGGGGTCTAAAAAGTGTACCTGTCAAGTTTCAGCTCTGTAGCATGTCCAGAACTCCTAAAAAAACAGCATTTTTCTTATATTTTCAGGAATATGGCTTCTCTGCGGCTGGCTTTTTCTCTTGCAGGCATTTAGCGGTCATTTTTTTAGGCAGGCATGTCATTTTTTGTATTTAGCGTCTGGGGGGTCTAAAAAGTGTACCTGTGAAGTTTCAGCTCTGTAGCATGTCCAGAACCCCTAAAAAACAAAATTTTTCTTATATTTTCAGGAATATGGCTTCTCTGCGGCTGGCTTTTTCTCTTGCAGGCATTTAGAGGGCATTTTTTTAGGCAGGCATGTCATTTTTTGTATTTAGCGTCTGGGGGGTCTAAAAAGTGTACCTGTCAAGTTTCAGCTCTGTAGCATGTCCAGAACTCCTAAAAAAACAGCATTTTTCTTATATTTTCAGGAATATGGCTTCTCTGCGGCTGGCTTTTTCTCTTGCAGGCATTTAGCGGTCATTTTTTTAGGCAGGCATGTCATTTTTTGTATTTAGCGTCTGGGGGGTCTAAAAAGTGTAACTGTCAAGTTTCAGCTCTGTAGCATGTCCAGAACCCCTAAAAAAACAGCATTTTTCTTATATTTTCAGGAATATGGCTTCTCTGCGGCTGGCTTTTTCTCTTGCAGGCATTTAGCGGGCATTTTTTTAGGCAGGCATGTCATTTTTTTGTATTTAGCGTCTGGGGGGTCTAAAAAGTGTACCTGTCAAGTTTCAGCTCTGTAGCATGTCCAGAACCCCTAAAAAACAGCATTTTTCTTATATTTTCAGGAATACGGCTTCTCTGCGGCTGGCTTTTTCTCTTGCAGGCATTTAGAGGGCATTTTTTTAGGCAGGCATGTCATTTTTTGTATTTAGCGTCTGGGGGGTCTAAAAAGTGTACCTGTCAAGTTTCAGCTCTGTAGCATGTCCAGAACCCCTAAAAAACAGCATTTTTCTTATATTTTCAGGAATACGGCTTCTCTGCGGCTGGCTTTTTCTCTTGCAGGCATTTAGAGGGCATTTTTTTAGGCAGGCATGTCATTTTTTGTATTTAGCGTCTGGGGGGTCTAAAAAGTGTACCTGTCAAGTTTCAGCTCTGTAGCATGTCCAGAACCCCTAAAAAACAGCATTTTTCTTATATTTTCAGGAATACGGCTTCTCTGCGGCTGGCTTTTTCTCTTGCAGGCATTTAGAGGGCATTTTTTTAGGCAGGCATGTCATTTTTTGTATTTAGCGTCTGGGGGGTCTAAAAAGTGTACCTGTCAAGTTTCAGCTCTGTAGCATGTCCAGAACCCCTAAAAAACAGCATTTTTCTTATATTTTCAGGAATACGGCTTCTCTGCGGCTGGCTTTTTCTTTTGGAGGCATTTAGAGGGCATTTTTTTTAGGCAGGCATGTCATTTTTTGTATTTAGCGTCTGGGGGGGTCTAAAAAGTGTACCTGTCAAGTTTCAGCTCTGTAGCATGTCCAGAACCCCTAAAAAAACAGCATTTTTCTTATATTTTCAGGAATATGGCTTCTCTGCGGCTGGCTTTTTCTCTTGCAGGCATTTAGCGGTCATTTTTTTAGGCAGGCATGTCATTTTTTGTATTTAGTGTCTGGGGGGTCTAAAAAGTGTACCTGTCAAGTTTCAGCTCTGTAGCATGTCCAGAACCCCTAAAAAACAGCATTTTTCTTATATTTTCAGGAATATGGCTTCTCTGCGGCTGGCTTTTTCTCTTGCAGGCATTTAGCGGTCATTTTTTTAGGCAGGCATGTCATTTTTTGTATTTAGCGTCTGGGGGGTCTAAAAAGTGTACCTGTCAAGTTTCAGCTCTGTAGCATGTCCAGAACCCCTAAAAAAACAGCATTTTTCTTATATTTTCAGGAATATGGCTTCTCTGCGGCTGGCTTTTTCTCTTGCAGGCATTTAGAGGGCATTTTTTTAGGCAGGCATGTCACTTTTTGGATTTAGCATCTGGGGGGTCTAAAAAGTGTACCTGTGAAGTTTCAGCTCTGTAGCATGTCCAGAACCCCTAAAAAACAAAATTTTTCTTATATTTTCAGGAATATGGCTTCTCTGCGGCTGGCTTTTTCTCTTGCAGGCATTTAGAGGGCATTTTTTTAGGCAGGCATGTCATTTTTTGTATTTAGCGTCTGGGCGGTCTAAAAGTGTACCTGTCAAGTTTCAGCTCTGTAGCATGTCCAGAACCCCTAAAAAACAGCATTTTTCTTATATTTTCAGGAATATGGCTTCTCTGCGGCTGGCTTTTCTCTTGCAGGCATTTAGCGGTCATTTTTTTAGGCAGGCATGTCATTTTTTGTATTTAGCGTCTGGGGGGTCTAAATAGTGTAACTGTCAAGTTTCAGCTCTGTAGCATGTCCAGAACCCCTAAAAAAACAGCATTTTTCTTATATTTTCAGGAATATGGCTTCTCTGCGGCTGGCTTTTTCTCTTGCAGGCATTTAGCGGGCATTTTTTTAGGCAGGCATGTCATTTTTTTGTATTTAGCGTCTGGGGGGTCTAAAAAGTGTACCTGTCAAGTTTCAGCTCTGTAGCATGTCCAGAACCCCTAAAAACAGCATTTTTCTTATATTTTCAGGAATACGGCTTCTCTGCGGCTGGCTTTTTCTCTTGCAGGCATTTAGAGGGCATTTTTTTAGGCAGGCATGTCATTTTTTGTATTTAGCGTCTGGGGGGTCTAAAAAGTGTACCTGTCAAGTTTCAGCTCTGTAGCATGTCCAGAACCCCTAAAAAAACAGCATTTTTCTTATATTTTCAGGAATACGGCTTCTCTGCGGCTGGCTTTTTCTCTTGCAGGCATTTAGAGGGCATTTTTTTAGGCAGGCATGTCATTTTTTGTATTTAGCGTCTGGGGGGTCTAAAAAGTGTACCTGTCAAGTTTCAGCTCTGTAGCATGTCCAGAACCCCTAAAAAACAGCATTTTTCTTATATTTTCAGGAATATGGCTTCTCTGCGGCTGGCTTTTTCTCTTGCAGGCATTTAGCGGTCATTTTTTTAGGCAGGCATGTCATTTTTTGTATTTAGCGTCTGGGGGGTCTAAAAAGTGTAACTGTCAAGTTTCAGCTCTGTAGCATGTCCAGAACCCCTAAAAAAACAGCATTTTTCTTATATTTTCAGGAATATGGCTTCTCTGCGGCTGGCTTTTTCTCTTGCAGGCATTTAGCGGGCATTTTTTTAGGCAGGCATGTCATTTTTTTGTATTTAGCGTCTGGGGGGTCTAAAAAGTGTACCTGTCAAGTTTCAGCTCTGTAGCATGTCCAGAACCCCTAAAAAACAGCATTTTTCTTATATTTTCAGGAATACGGCTTCTCTGCGGCTGGCTTTTTCTCTTGCAGGCATTTAGAGGGCATTTTTTTAGGCAGGCATGTCATTTTTTGTATTTAGCGTCTGGGGGGTCTAAAAAGTGTACCTGTCAAGTTTCAGCTCTGTAGCATGTCCAGAACCCCTAAAAAACAGCATTTTTCTTATATTTTCAGGAATACGGCTTCTCTGCGGCTGGCTTTTTCTCTTGCAGGCATTTAGAGGGCATTTTTTTAGGCAGGCATGTCATTTTTTGTATTTAGCGTCTGGGGGGTCTAAAAAGTGTACCTGTCAAGTTTCAGCTCTGTAGCATGTCCAGAACCCCTAAAAAACAGCATTTTTCTTATATTTTCAGGAATATGGCTTCTCTGCGGCTGGCTTTTTCTCTTGCAGGCATTTAGCGGTCATTTTTTTTAGGCAGGCATGTCATTTTTTGTATTTAGCGTCTGGGGGGTCTAAAAAGTGTACCTGTCAAGTTTCAGCTCTGTAGCATGTCCAGAACCCCTAAAAAAACAGCATTTTTCTTATATTTTCAGGAATATGGCTTCTCTGCGGCTGGCTTTTTCTCTTGCAGGCATTTAGAGGTCATTTTTTTAGGCAGGCATGTCATTTTTTGTATTTAGCGTCTGGGGGGTCTAAAAAGTGTACCTGTCAAGTTTCAGCTCTGTAGCATGTCCAGAACCCCTAAAAAAACAGCATTTTTCTTATATTTTCAGGAATATGGCTTCTCTGCGGCTGGCTTTTTCTCTTGCAGGCATTTAGAGGGCATTTTTTTAGGCAGGCATGTCATTTTTTGGATTTAGCATCTGGGGGGTCTAAAAAGTGTACCTATGAAGTTTCGGCTCTGTAGCATGTCCAGAACCCCTAAAAAACAAAATTTTTCTTATATTTTCAGGAATATGGCTTCTCTGCGGCTGGCTTTTTCTCTTGCAGGCATTTAGCGGGCATTTTTTTAGGCAGGCATGTCATTTTTTGTATTTACCGTCTGGGCGGTCTAAAAAGTGTACCTGTCAAGTTTCAGCTCTGTAGCATGTCCAGAACCCCTAAAAAACAGCATTTTTCTTATATTTTCAGGAATATGGCTTCTCTGCGGCTGGCTTTTTCTCTTGCAGGCATTTAGCGGTCATTTTTTTAGGCAGGCATGTCATTTTTTGTATTTAGCGTCTGGGGGTCTAAAAAGTGTAACTGTCAAGTTTCAGCTCTGTAGCATGTCCAGAACCCCTAAAAAAACAGCATTTTTTCTTATATTTTCAGGAATATGGCTTCTCTGCGGCTGGCTTTTTCTCTTGCAGGCATTTAGCGGGCATTTTTTTAGGCAGGCATGTCATTTTTTTGTATTTAGCGTCTGGGGGGTCTAAAAAGTGTACCTGTCAAGTTTCAGCTCTGTAGCATGTCCAGAACCCTAAAAAACAGCATTTTTCTTATATTTTCAGGAATACGGCTTCTCTGCGGCTGGCTTTTTCTCTTGCAGGCATTTAGAGGGCATTTTTTTAGGCAGGCATGTCATTTTTTGTATTTAGCGTCTGGGGGGTCTAAAAAGTGTACCTGTCAAGTTTCAGCTCTGTAGCATGTCCAGAACCCTAAAAAACAGCATTTTTCTTATATTTTCAGGAATACGGCTTCTCTGCGGCTGGCTTTTTCTCTTGCAGGCATTTAGAGGGCATTTTTTTAGGCAGGCATGTCATTTTTTGTATTTAGCGTCTGGGGGGTCTAAAAAGTGTAACTGTCAAGTTTCAGCTCTGTAGCATGTCCAGAACCCCTAAAAAAACAGCATTTTTCTTATATTTTCAGGAATATGGCTTCTCTGCGGCTGGCTTTTTCTCTTGCAGGCATTTAGCGGGCATTTTTTTAGGCAGGCATGTCATTTTTTGTATTTAGCGTCTGGGGGGTCTAAAAAGTGTACCTGTCAAGTTTCAGCTCTGTAGCATGTCCAGAACCCCTAAAAAACAGCATTTTTCTTATATTTTCAGGAATATGGCTTCTCTGCGGCTGGCTTTTTCTCTTGCAGGCATTTAGCGGGCATTTTTTTAGGCAGGCATGTCATTTTTTTGTATTTAGCGTCTGGGGGGTCTAAAAAGTGTACCTGTTAAGTTTCAGCTCTGTAGCATGTCCAGAACCCCTAAAAAACAGCATTTTTCTTATATTTTCAGGAATACGGCTTCTCTGCGGCTGGCTTTTTCTTTTGGAGGCATTTAGAGGGCATTTTTTTTAGGCAGGCATGTCATTTTTTGTATTTAGCGTCTGGGGGGGTCTAAAAAGTGTACCTGTCAAGTTTCAGCTCTGTAGCATGTCCAGAACCCCTAAAAAACAGCATTTTTCTTATATTTTCAGGAATACGGCTTCTCTGCGGCTGGCTTTTTCTCTTGCAGGCATTTAGAGGGCATTTTTTTAGGCAGGCATGTCATTTTTTGTATTTAGCGTCTGGGGGGTCTAAAAAGTGTACCTGTCAAGTTTCAGCTCTGTAGCATGTCCAGAACCCCTAAAAAACAGCATTTTTCTTATATTTTCAGGAATATGGCTTCTCTGCGGCTGGCTTTTTCTCTTGCAGGCATTTAGCGGTCATTTTTTTTAGGCAGGCATGTCATTTTTTGTATTTAGCGTCTGGGGGGTCTAAAAAGTGTACCTGTCAAGTTTCAGCTCTGTAGCATGTCCAGAACCCCTAAAAAAACAGCATTTTTCTTATATTTTCAGGAATATGGCTTCTCTGCGGCTGGCTTTTTCTCTTGCAGGCATTTAGAGGTCATTTTTTTAGGCAGGCATGTCATTTTTTGTATTTAGCGTCTGGGGGGTCTAAAAAGTGTACCTGTCAAGTTTCAGCTCTGTAGCATGTCCAGAACCCCTAAAAAAACAGCATTTTTCTTATATTTTCAGGAATATGGCTTCTCTGCGGCTGGCTTTTTCTCTTGCAGGCATTTAGAGGGCATTTTTTTAGGCAGGCATGTCATTTTTTGGATTTAGCATCTGGGGGGTCTAAAAAGTGTACCTATGAAGTTTCGGCTCTGTAGCATGTCCAGAACCCCTAAAAAACAAAATTTTTCTTATATTTTCAGGAATATGGCTTCTCTGCGGCTGGCTTTTTCTCTTGCAGGCATTTAGCGGGCATTTTTTTAGGCAGGCATGTCATTTTTTGTATTTACCGTCTGGGCGGTCTAAAAAGTGTACCTGTCAAGTTTCAGCTCTGTAGCATGTCCAGAACCCCTAAAAAACAGCATTTTTCTTATATTTTCAGGAATATGGCTTCTCTGCGGCTGGCTTTTTCTCTTGCAGGCATTTAGCGGTCATTTTTTTAGGCAGGCATGTCATTTTTTGTATTTAGCGTCTGGGGGGTCTAAAAAGTGTAACTGTCAAGTTTCAGCTCTGTAGCATGTCCAGAACCCCTAAAAAAACAGCATTTTTCTTATATTTTCAGGAATATGGCTTCTCTGCGGCTGGCTTTTTCTCTTGCAGGCATTTAGCGGGCATTTTTTTAGGCAGGCATGTCATTTTTTTGTATTTAGCGTCTGGGGGGTCTAAAAAGTGTACCTGTCAAGTTTCAGCTCTGTAGCATGTCCAGAACCCCTAAAAAACAGCATTTTTCTTATATTTTCAGGAATACGGCTTCTCTGCGGCTGGCTTTTTCTCTTGCAGGCATTTAGAGGGCATTTTTTTAGGCAGGCATGTCATTTTTTGTATTTAGCGTCTGGGGGGTCTAAAAAGTGTACCTGTCAAGTTTCAGCTCTGTAGCATGTCCAGAACCCCTAAAAAACAGCATTTTTCTTATATTTTCAGGAATACGGCTTCTCTGCGGCTGGCTTTTTCTCTTGCAGGCATTTAGAGGGCATTTTTTTAGGCAGGCATGTCATTTTTTGTATTTAGCGTCTGGGGGGTCTAAAAAGTGTAACTGTCAAGTTTCAGCTCTGTAGCATGTCCAGAACCCCTAAAAAAACAGCATTTTTCTTATATTTTCAGGAATATGGCTTCTCTGCGGCTGGCTTTTTCTCTTGCAGGCATTTAGCGGGCATTTTTTTAGGCAGGCATGTCATTTTTTGTATTTAGCGTCTGGGGGGTCTAAAAAGTGTACCTGTCAAGTTTCAGCTCTGTAGCATGTCCAGAACCCCTAAAAAACAGCATTTTTCTTATATTTTCAGGAATATGGCTTCTCTGCGGCTGGCTTTTTCTCTTGCAGGCATTTAGCGGGCATTTTTTTAGGCAGGCATGTCATTTTTTTGTATTTAGCGTCTGGGGGGTCTAAAAAGTGTACCTGTTAAGTTTCAGCTCTGTAGCATGTCCAGAACCCCTAAAAAACAGCATTTTTCTTATATTTTCAGGAATACGGCTTCTCTGCGGCTGGCTTTTTCTTTTGGAGGCATTTAGAGGGCATTTTTTTTAGGCAGGCATGTCATTTTTTGTATTTAGCGTCTGGGGGGGTCTAAAAAGTGTACCTGTCAAGTTTCAGCTCTGTAGCATGTCCAGAACCCCTAAAAAAACAGCATTTTTCTTATATTTTCAGGAATATGGCTTCTCTGCGGCTGGCTTTTTCTCTTGCAGGCATTTAGCGGTCATTTTTTTAGGCAGGCATGTCATTTTTTGTATTTAGCGTCTGGGGGGTCTAAAAAGTGTAACTGTCAAGTTTCAGCTCTGTAGCATGTCCAGAACCCCTAAAAAAACAGCATTTTTCTTATATTTTCAGGAATATGGCTTCTCTGCGGCTGGCTTTTTCTCTTGCAGGCATTTAGCGGGCATTTTTTTAGGCAGGCATGTCATTTTTTGTATTTAGCGTCTGGGGGGTCTAAAAAGTGTACCTGTCAAGTTTCAGCTCTGTAGCATGTCCAGAACCCCTAAAAAACAGCATTTTTCTTATATTTTCAGGAATACGGCTTCTCTGCGGCTGGCTTTTTCTCTTGCAGGCATTTAGAGGGCATTTTTTTAGGCAGGCATGTCATTTTTTGTATTTAGCGTCTGGGGGGTCTAAAAAGTGTACCTGTCAAGTTTCAGCTCTGTAGCATGTCCAGAACCCCTAAAAAACAGCATTTTTCTTATATTTTCAGGAATATGGCTTCTCTGCGGCTGGCTTTTTCTCTTGCAGGCATTTAGCGGTCATTTTTTTAGGCAGGCATGTCATTTTTTGTATTTAGCGTCTGGGGGGTCTAAAAAGTGTAACTGTCAAGTTTCAGCTCTGTAGCATGTCCAGAACCCCTAAAAAAACAGCATTTTTCTTATATTTTCAGGAATATGGCTTCTCTGCGGCTGGCTTTTTCTCTTGCAGGCATTTAGCGGGCATTTTTTTTAGGCAGGCATGTCATTTTTTTTGTATTTAGCGTCTGGGGGGGTCTAAAAAGTGTACC